>NC_089768.1:30020000-30135000 GCF_040412425.1 Macrobrachium rosenbergii
AAAAAGAAAAAAAAAAAGAGCGCATTACGAGGCGAGTGAATGGAATGGATACGCGCAGGAGAAATCGAAATGGGAAATTTCATGTGCAAAAACACATAAAACACGCGCATAAACCCGTGACAAACTTCCTTCTCTTATAATCCCGCTTAAATAAAACAAATTAAGAAAACTCATAAAAAAAGATTGAGGGAAGAGATTATTGCACCTTACGCAGGATCGTGCAAAACCAGGAAAATGCGTGCGCAAAACACATAAAAAAACACACACACACACCTGTGAGAAACCTCCTCCTCTAATAACCTCACTTAGAAAAACACACACACAAAATAAACACACATACCTGTGAGAAACCTCCTCTTATAACCTCACTTAGGAAAACAAACACAAAAAAAATAAACACACACACACACCTGTGAGAAACCTCCTCCTCTTATAATCTCGCTTGTAAAAACACACAAAAACAAACAAATAAATTCATACAAAAAGGGATTTACGAAAGAGACTATTGCACTTCACGGTTCCTCCGCCTCTTTAAGGAGAGAGCGAAGTGAAAAAGGAAGATTTTGCCTGCACTTTACCTTCCCAGGATCCGATGTTGCATGATTACGTGTTGATCCCCTTGCAAGTGCTGTTGCAGCAGACTGCGGCTGCATCCGAGACGAGTTGGACGTCTCGCCGTGCTGACCTGCGACGTAACACACAAAAATAAGCAAAATGAGAGACAGAAATAATTTTTTTTTAATTGGGGGTCAGTGGTGGGAAATTTACACTCAGTGATGAGAAATGCAAATATGCTGCGTTTTGAATAATAATAATAATAATAATAATAATAATAATAATAATAATAATAATAATAATAATAATAATAATAATAATGATTGCTAAGAGATTCACAATTTCGTGAAAAACAATGTGAAATAAAAATCCACAATCATATAGTAGACGTATTACACAATAGTATATTTACTATATAATTGTGGATTTTTATTACACAATAATAATAGTAGTAGTAGTAGTAGTAGTAGTAGTAGTAGTAGTAGTAGTAATATGTTGCACGAAATCCGACTCGAAGGAGTTCAGTTTTTATTTGTTTTTTCCATCTATAAAACGATAGAAACAATAACCAACTTAATGCTAAATAATAATAATAATAATAATAATAAAAATGTCTTTCGTTACCACGAACACTATCAGAATCATATAATCTGTAATAACCTTCATGAAAAGACCGTGACAGATATTGTCATCATTAACAATATTCTGCAAACATGTCTTTGTTGAACAAGGCATTCTGTTTAATGGAAGGCTTCGTGTAAGAAATACATAATTACTATTATTATTATTATTATTATTATTATTAATATTAATGTTGTTGTTATTATTATTATTTCACCGGCGCTGATGTTCAACCAACCTTGGCCACTCCTCCGGCCATATGCGCCTCCTTCAGCGTCGTCCCCGCCCTCCTTGCGGTGCCTGCCGGGGGGCGTCCCCCTGCCCTGCCCTGACTTGTCTAGCCCCGACTTTCCACCAGCATGGTTCTCATGGTCGTGATGGACGTGCTCATCGTCGTGGCTGTTATGGTCCGGGTGGCTGTCGAAGTGGCTGGCGGCGGCGCCCTTCGGAGACCTGCCTGAGGAGGAGGAGGAGGAGGACGAGTACGAGGAGTGGTCGTTGTTGTCGAGGGGGGCGCCGTGCGGCGACTTGTGCTGGCGATGGTCGTCGTCGTGGTTGTGGTCGTGGCTTAGATGGTTGCTGCGCTTGTGCCCTTCCTCCGGGTTGTGGTCGTGAGTGACGTGGTCCGACGAGTGGTGGTCGCCGCCGCCGCCGCCCCCGCCGCCGCCGCCGCCGCTGCCCCCTTCCAAGGGGAAGTCGAGACCCAGGCTACGCAACAGCCTCTGGAGGCCTTCGGGGGTGAGGACGTTGTTGCCCTCGGCGTACCGGTCGAAGAGGTCGCGCAGTTGCGGCAGGTCCCTCAGGATCTGGTCGTCGGAGGCGTCGGGGGCTGGGCAGCCCGCCACGATCATACCCTTCGTCAGGAGAACGATCAGACAGAGCTTGAGCAGCAACAGCAGGGAGGCCGCCATTGTGGCAGAAGGAGGCCTTAAGAGGCGCAGGAAGAGGGACTCCTAAGGGCTATGAAGAGCGCTGCGGGGTTTTTCTCAAGAGCAGCGGGAGTTGGTTCTGATGTCGCTGCTGCTGGTGGTGGTGGTGGTGGTGGTGGTGGTGTCCTCAGAGAAAAGTCTTCGTCGTCGCCTTCCCGGCACCGCCTCTCCTCTCCTGCTCCCACAGTCAATGATACACAACCTGTCATATACCTGCAACAAAATACACGTATGATACTATACGGTTAAGATACACACACTGCCTATGCAGTGTTTACAAATTTAATATGCTTCACAACATGAAGGTTCAATCAATCGAGAAAATATGAAATTCTTAGACTACTGTTTATACACGTAAGAGATGCTGCATATGTAAAGGGTTACATAAATTAGACGGTTAAGTAACTAATTCATACAGTGGAAGTGAATGCGATAAAGAAAGAAAGCAGAAAGAAAGAAAGAAGGCAAGATAGAAAGAAAGAAAGAAGAGAGGTCTTTCGTGGCTTACCGAAATAAAAGCCTTTGGCGGCTACCAATGAGCAAGTGGATCTGCCCCGTCTCACTTTCTCAATTCCCTCTATCACTGAAGTCTCCCATTCTTTCTCAACAGCGTCATTGTCCCTATTCTATCGGAGCAGTAAAATAAAACCATACTTACCTTCATTCTATACAGAAAATGCCATCTTTACTCTCGCTGCAAAACATCAATAGTTCCAAATAATTAAAGTGTATAATTAGACCCCTTAATCCTAATACGTTTTTCTCTCATTTCCATATGAAAAAACCTTGCCAATGAAGCCTGAAGGGAACTGAAAAAGTTGTAATTTCCTCTTACACTTTAATAATGATATCTTATTTTAATCCATTTAAGTAAACGAGCGCACACTTTTTTTTATTTATTAAAACTGGCGCCAAAACATCTAGGTTACTGACGACGACACACACGCGTACATACATACACGTCGTATTTTACACGCCAATCACATTTAGCTACTCGCAGCTGTAAACACCCCCCAAAAAAAAGGGACGTTTCATTTTATGGTTTCTGAGAAAGCAACGACTTCTTTTGAAGTCACAGTAACGACTCGACGATGTCTAGGTTCGACCCTTCCACACACGTGGCGGTGATGAGCAAAATAGGAACGTTAAGATCTAATAATATTGTCGGAGTTGAGTAAATCATTTCCCGTGGGCCAAGCTGTATGAACATTGAGGGTTTGGCGACGCTCCACTCTCTGGTACAACGTGCCAGGTGTGGGGCACAGATTCTTTCGGGCTGATCCAAACTAATTTTTCAGAAGGAGGTTGATCCCAATAACTTTGTAAAAAAAATCTTTTCAGTCTAGTATATTTCTCCCAAAATAATTTTTCCTATAAAAGTTTTTCTTGAACCCGCAGCGGTCTCAGGGAGTGACACGTCTTGCAATAAACTTTCAAGCGCCTACACATGATGTTTCTCAGAGCACCATACCGAAAGTGAAGTTTAACGACAGGTATTTATTTACTAACTTGGTCGCGATAAAAGGCAACGTTATTTAAAAAAAAAAAAAAAAAGTTGGTATCTTGCCTTGAAGAAATAACATTTCATATGAAATTTGTTCCTAATAGTTTCGTGACCTCTTGACATCTTTCTTCAGTCAATTTCAGGAATGGAATATAAAATTTAGGCCAAAGACCAATAGCTGGGGCCCACGAGGTCATTAAGAGCTGAAAGGAACACTGGGAGCAACACAGGTTTCAAAGGCGTAACAGGATGAAAACCTCTCAGTTGCATTATGAAACAATTGTTAGGAGTGGGTGGAAAGTAAGATGAAGAAAGAGAATATGAACGGAGGAACAGTAATAGGAATGAAAGGGGATGCAGCTAAGGGCCGAATAAGGGGTCAGTCAGTTTCAGGTTTCTCTCATTGCACTTATCAAACATCAAGATTTTTTTATAATGAGAAAGAAAAGAACAAGGATTGGGAAGAAGGTACAGAGGACCGGGTTCTCTCGAGACAGAAAGTCAGAGAGGGCTGGGGTGTTGGTGAGGAGAGGTGCAAGGAGATGAAGGGTTTTATACGGCACAACTTTGGCACACACCATGAGCAGTGATGCTTCATGGAGCCTTGGCGGAAGTTGTAGTAGTAATAGAATTATGAGTCTGGGAGTTGTGTGAAAGGATTACCAATTCTGTTGCCAAGCCAGAATATTGTTTAAATAGCAGTCAAACGGCAAATCCATCCAAGAGAGCAGAGTGTACAGTAGCAGATCATGACATGGCAGTGATTTCATTATTTTAAAATGTATACTTGCGATCCTAAGCCGCTGAAGAAATTCCCCTCAGAAATTAAATCATGAAAGCGCCACTTCTGTTACCAAACTCCAAAGAGGGACAAAAATCTTGATTTTCCTTAATGCCAAGGGAGTGCCAAGTTTCCCCTCCAATAAAAATGAGGAACTTTACTACATTCGGGCATTCTCAGAACTTTTACACCCACAGCCTTTTATATTTAACCCCAGCAAACTTCATGTGCATAATGAAAGGCAGACCTTAATTTGGAATCGTGATCGTTACCATATTCTGTCCAAAACAGGAAGGCTACAACAGATTTGACGAGTCCTCAGACGCACGAGAGTTCTCAAGCTGTACTAGTTTTACATTTTTCTTGATTGAGACACAACATTACGAGACCTTGAGAATGCAAATCTAATGTGATTTGAAATTTCCAAGTTCACTTGTTCTCAAGGTCTAGCATTAAATCCGTATCAAGGGTTGTGTCAGTACCACAGCTGCTCAAAAGCAGCAATCACGAAATGTCAGATTTCCTCGAGAACTTTGAAATCTTTCTGTCCACTGGTTTTTTAAATTATTTATCCACAACGAAACGGAAAAGTGAAACTAACCGCATAATGATCGTAGTATATGGACGCAACTGGGATGAATTACTTACTAGGCAAAAGAAACAAATTGAGATCTCTATCATCAACTCGCTGTGCATGAGAATATTTTATCACCGAGAGCAGTCATGATGCATTACAGAAATGAGGATGGTTGCTATCATTAGTCAAAATTAGACAGCTAAAAAAAGGGGGACTCTGTTATATAGCAGATTTGCATAACGAAAATGAAAAGAGCTTTCATTTACGAAGCCATCTGTTTCACGAGAAACCTACACCACAACTCACGCAACTCAACTCTTGTCAAAATATTCTAACCCCCGGACTCCAGCCCCGACCCCCCAAAAACCCACTCAATTCCGTCATTAAATCACATAATCATTAAACTGATGGCTGAGGCAAATGACAAATTTTTAGCTTGAAAACTGTGCCTCTTAGACACGAAATATATTGTCATATATAAGGTGTTGTTTCTCTCTGTCTAAACACTTCTGAAAGTCGTGTTATATACAGTTACTAACAGGGAAACAATATACCTTCTCTGGGAGGTTCCTGTCACGGTGTCAGCATTCCATTTCTTCTCAGTAAAAAAACCATGATGTTTCTAGAAAAAAAAGGAACAACAACACTGTCATTGTTTTCCGCTTCGTATTATTATTATTATTATTATTTTATGATTATTATTATTATTATTATTATTATTATTATTATTATTATTATTATTATTATTATTATTATTATTATAACCATGACGTTTTTCAAAGAAAGAATAAACTACATGACTTGTTATTTTTACTTCGAATCATCATTATTATTATTATTATTATTATTATTATTATTATTATTATTATTATTATTATTATAACCATGACGTTTTTCAAAGACAGAATAAACTACATGACTATCGTTATTTTTACTTCGAATCATTATTATTATTATTATTAGTGGTAAGGAGAAAACGTCTGAATGGAACAAAAAGTCTTCCACAGAACAAACCGAGACACGGGAACGAACACATGAATCAAACACCCGTGAGGTTGCAGCACGTGACCTTGCAACAACCCCGAGTCATGACCCTGACCTATAATGTTACCTGAAAGTGGACCTGTTACGTTTTGGTGCTTTGCTGGGGAGCGTTATTTACTTTGTTACGTTCCTTTTAGACTGTGACGTTTTCCTTGCAAAAAAAAAAAAGAAAAATAAAAAACAAAATAAAAAATAAATACAAAAGTACCAAAATACAAGACGTACCGGTAAGAAAAAACATTATAAATATAAATAAATATATATATACATATACATGTATATATATATATATATATATGTATATATATATATATATATATATATATATATATATATATATATTTATTTATGTGTTTAATTACAGTTTTTAAAGGGCTTTCATTTAAGCCCTCCCAGTTATTCGAAGCTCCCCCCAAAAATTTAAAGACATTTTCAGCCGAAACGAGATGATTAAGTCGTTTAAAATAATTACACTCGTTATAAAGGCGTTGTGTAATTTACTAACCACATATGATGATACTTGCTGAATTTACGCAGCAATCATCAGTGGACGTTATATATATATATATATATATATATATATATATATATATATATATATATATATATATATATATATATATATATATAGATAGATAGAGAGAGAGAGAGAGAGAGAGAGAGAGAGAGAGAGAGAGAGAGCGGAATAAAATTTTACCTCAAATAAACATTTCATGCTATGAATCAAACCCAAACGGAGCATCCTGTCATTCTTATAACAAATAACACGACAGCGGGAAAAAACAGACAGGGAATAGAAGGAGGAGGAGGAGGAGGAGGAGGAGGAGGAGGAGGAGGAGGAGGAGGAGGCCAGACAAGGCATTTCAGTCTCCCATGAGGTGAGTCAGTGAGTAATTATTCAGGGGGGGTGTGGGGTGGGAGCATACGTGGGTGGGCCGGAAGGTTGAGGCCGGGAGGAAGAAGCCAAATGGATATTAAAAGAGCACCTGTAGACAGTGTGTGTGTGTCTATGTACACCTGTGTGTGCGTGTTTATGTGCACCTGTGTGTGTGTGTGTGCGACTACAAATCACATGTGCGTCACAGACTCATGGTCGGGATTAAATGGTGGCCTTACCCACACCCACATTCATCGTGATGAATATCTATCAAATTTGATTCTATATTTCAACTTCTTATATGGAAGACGATCATTCACATATATTTTAGGACACATAATCCATTTTTTTTAATCCTTGGTTCCTTTTCGTATTAATAATGTCGTCCTCAGATTGATCGATTTTTAGGTACAACGTCTCTTTGTCAGTTCGTCGTGTTTTTGAAGTCATGCAAAATAGATCATTCTCGAAAACTAAGACACCGGCATTTTAATGCACTTGCGAGGGCACACACACACACACACACACACACACACACCAATTTATGAAATTTTAAATAATTACAATCACACACTCCCATCATATATCATATACGCGCGGACCTGCTGTGTATGTGTGTGTATGTATGTATATAAAATCATACACACACATATATGTATATATATACATATATATGAATAAATGTACATATACTATATATATATATATATATATATATATATATATATAATTTATATATATAAACAAAGTTACACCTACGAAGGAAAAAGTGAAACAACTCACCGCTTCACCCTTCCCTTCGTAGCTAACTTTGTCCGTATAATCATCACGTCTTCACCTTTTCGTGATTTAAAATTATAGACATATATAAACTATAATTACACTGAACTTTGCATTACACATGCAAAACATATTTAGGAGAAATCCTGACCAAAAATAAACAGTAGCGGCAATAGTTGTATAGATATAAGTAAAACCACAAATCTGCGGCACGGATTTAGGACGGTCATCGCGCATAATATCACACGGGACACCGATACGTCCAAGACGCGTACGGGTTGCGTTTCAACGGTCATCTTTGTTAAGACCGAATCTCATTATAGATAAACCTCTGCGTCTTGTCAGTTCAGATGGAATTACCAAGTCCATAGATTAGAGGAGAGAGAGAGAGAGAGAGAGAGAGAGAGAGAGAGAGAGAGAGAGAGAGAGAGAGAGAGAGAGAGAGAGAGACTTTAATGTCAAGAATTACCAAGTAAAGTAAATGACTGTGCAATTAAGGATTTATGATAATGAACAATCCTATAACAGAACAGAGATGAAGTTAATTGAAAATTACTAACCCAATACAAGGGAAAGGAAAGATGATAATTTTGAATTTTATGAAGTAAACAAAGCTAAACATTTTTTATAATAAGCACTAAACCCAATAAGGGAAAGCAAACAAAAATTAAGAATTTTGTGGAGCAAACAGAATAAAGAATTTTAGAAAGTAAACAAAATTAAGTCTTTTTTAAAAGTAAGCAAAATTAAGATTTTAGCTTCATAAAATTCTTAATTCTGATGATAATAAGAATTTTATAAAACAAAAATATGAAATTTGAAAGTGAAGAAAGGAACTTGGGCACTGTTCATGCAAATAAAAAAAATCTAGAAATAAATAAGAAAAATAAATGAAAATGTCAGTATAATTTGTGAAAAGAAGAATGAAACGGAGAAGCTCAATATCACGTTAAAAACTCTTTGGCCAATAAAGTATATATATATATATATATATATATATATATATATATATATATATATATATATATATATATATATATATATATTATATATATATATATAATTTATTAGTAAAGAAACTCACAGAACTTTCTCAATGACCAAGACACAAACAAGGGCGATTTTTATCACCCCACTTTGCTTAATATCTCAAGGGCGAAACAGCCTAATTATTGGGCTGTAAACTTCTGCAGAAGTGGATTTAATGAAGCCTAATCATGCTAAGGTAATGTAAAGGAGATACGACCTTTACTTTATAACTTCTTTTAAGCTTCTCTTTGCTACTTCATTCCTTTTTTTTTTCCGCAATTAAAGGAGTTTACTTAAATTTTATTTTTGTATTGCGAATATATCTTCTTTTTTTTTTTTACAGCGAATAAAGTAATTTATTTACTTCTTTATTGAGAATAAAGTAAGTTTGTTTAATTTTCTATTACGAATGAAGTTAATTTACTTACTTGATTTTTAATGGCAAACAAAATAATCTATTTATTTTTCATTGCGAATAATGTAATTGATTTGCTTTTTATTGCGAATAAAGTAATTTATTAACCTTTTTGCGAATAAAGTAATTTGTCTACTTCTTTACTGCGAAGAAAGTTATTTATGTAATCCTCAAGCAGAAAAATAATTGACATGGATGGCCTAACGGAATCTTCATGGCCATACACACGTGTATATTCTTTTGTGTGTGTGCGCAGACCTCTATTCACGTGCAGATACCAGGTAGGCTGCTCAAATGCTTCGTAATAAGAAAAATCCCGACCAACGCACGCGTACAGTCTTGCGCGTAAGTGCGTGTGCGCGTGCGCAGGTCCTCGATTCATATACAGATACATGGAAAGTTTAAAGGCTGTTATATCCTCAGGTGAATTACTTGCGTCTACCTTCACGCCCGTGTTATATGTTTGTGTGGGCGTGAACCTCGATTAACGCCTACAATAAATACACTCGAAAATATGCAGATTATGGGGTCCATATGTAAATTAGCCACGGAAAATGGCTAACATTCACTTCGAGGATCCGAGTCCGAGGGAGTCAGCAGACGCGGTTCAAAAGTAGCCCGCACGACAGGCTGGCTTTGGGAAAAGAGGGGGAAGAATTCACTGTCTTATTTTATAAGCCATATGCAAGTCTAGACTGTTGTGAAACAGTTGCAGAAAATTGGTGCATACACACACAAGCATCATCACTATTTTCCGTATTTGCTTTCATTTACTGTCGGTCTAGTCTCCATCCTTCTTGGGCGCCATACATACATACATACATACATACATACATACATACATACATACATACTCATACATATACATAAACACAGATATATACATATATATATGTGTGGATATATATATATATATATATATATATATATATATATATATATATATATATATATATATATATATATATATATAAATATGCTGCACATATATACGTGTGTGAGCATAATATATATAATTATATATATATATATATATATATATATATATATATATATGTGTGTGTGTGTGTGTGTAAATACATACATACATGCATACACACATACTCACACATATCCGATATTATATATATATATATATATATATATATATATATATATATATATATATATATATATATATATATATAAATATATATATATGAGAAGTTTTACGAGGGACGAAGCGAAGAAGACTCGGAAATTGAAAAAGACTACATAATGGTAATGGTGTAAAGAGGTAATGGAATGGAAGCGCCTTGATGTCCAACAAGCCCCAAAACATGTCAAGGTAAAGGAGAATGCAATAGTGCTTTCGGGGGGTCTGACGCAATGCTGATGACTCGTCTCTGCAAGTTTATGAGCTGGCTACAACTGTGGAACTTTTCCAAACTGGAGGTTCACCAGCGATTCAAGAGTTAAAAGTTAAGAATGTGGCAGGGGCCGCCCTATTTTTTTTTGGGGGGAGGGGGGGAGGGAAGGAAGGGGACCTGCAGTATACCCTGTTAGGACGAACTATAATATACTAGGGATCAGGTATACTTGTTAACTTACTGGCAAACTCTGGTCTTTCTTAGAGGGCTCTGAGCTGTCTGTGAAGTAAATCGGGCACAGCCAAATGCTATACATACCAACGCATACAATTAGGGTACAGGGCGCGACCAAGGTTACATGAACTCGGGCAGGGTACACGAGAGAAGTCTGGCTGATAGGGTAATTATGTCCCTGCCTAATCCAGTCGGTTCCTCTTCCTTGGCCCTGAAGCCCCCAAAATTTGAAAGGTGCCAAGAAAGGTCTTAAGGCTAATAATAATATAAAGCTGCACATACACGCTCACACACAAACAGGCACAGAATATTGGACTGGGACCTATGAGGTCTTCAGCGCTAGAAATAATGATGAAACAACTGTTAGGAGAGGGTGGAAAAATAGTTAAGTATACCTTCATTTAACCAGACCACTGAGCTGATTAACAGCTCTCCTAGGGCTGGCCCGAAGGATCAGACTTATTTTACGTGGCTAAGAACCAACTGGTTACCTAGCAACGGGACCTACAGCTTATTGTGGGATCACAACCTCATTATACCGAGAAATGAATTTCTATCACCAGAAATAAATTCCTCTAATTCTTCATTGGCCGGCCTGAGACTCGAACGCGGGCCCAGCAGAGTGCTAGCCGAGAACTACGCCGACCCGTCCAACGAGGAGAGGGTGGAACGCAAGACGGAAGAAAGAGAATATGAACGGAGGTAGAGTAAAAGGAATGAAAAGGGGTTGCAGCTAGGGGCCGAAGGGACGCTGCAAAGAGTATCAAGTAATGCCTACAGTGCACCGCGTGAGGTACACCGACGACGGCACCTCTTCCCTACAAGGAGACGCAGAATATTACTCCTCGGGAGAAAGCAACGCAACTGGCGCCCGTATAGGTGGGCGTCACACACAGAGGCGGGCCAAAAATAGCCCGTTCCCTGACGCTGTTCTAGCAGCGGGTTTTGGGTAACAATGGGTCCTGGATCATGCAAATGTCACGGTGGTTATAGCATCAGCTCGGCGTATTGAGCAATGCGAAATTATCAATAATAACAGTTCACAAAGAAGTTGCTTTTATTTTCAGTGAGAAGTAACTGCTTAAATGCGTATCGACTTTCAGTATTATCTGCATTTGTGCCGAAAATAATAATAATAATAATAATAAAAATAATAATAATAATAATAATAATATTATACCGCAGAATAAATGATGTAACTGATTTCCATAAGTTAAATGACATGTTAAAACTACACTCATTCCCGCTTTGTTAAGCCTTAAAATCAAGAACGCTGTATCCTCTGGAGTAAAGTGCAGTAGTGCTGTATTTTAAACTTCACGGCATCGATGGGCCAACATCACCAGTTTCAAACGCATGGCATCTCATTAACTGTTCGTCTTTTCCTTCCGGTAATATTATCCTCTACCAAAGAATACCGTCTGGGGTTTTTTTTAGCACCGAATACCTTATTATGTTCTATATTCTACTAATTACTGCTTTGTTTCCACAAACCCTGTCCAAGAGAATACCGATGGTTGCTGTTTATTTTATTCTATAGAAAAAATCCTGGAGACTAGTTTTTTTCTTTTTTTATTCCCCAGACCAAATTTTACTCTAGAGGATGCCAGCGGCTGCGTTTCACTTCATTATCCTATTTCGCAAAATACTGCTTGCCGCTTTTTCATTCCAGAAACGACGTTTTTATTCATTCTCTAAAATACTGGTTGCTACTTTTTTTTTTTTTATTCCCGAGACCAAACTTTATTCCAGAGAATGCCAGCGGCTGCGTTAGACTTCATTTTCTCATTCTATAAAATATTACTTACAGCTTTTTTATTTCCAGAAACGACATTTTTATTCTACAGAATACGGACTGCAAATGGAAACTGCAAAACAAACAAACAAACCCGTCGTGAAGGAAAAAAGCTCCAATCGCGGATTTCTAAGTTAAAATAGGCAGCCAATATTCCAAGGAAGAAAAGATCGCATCGACAAATTACTGCGACCTCCCTTTGACCTTGCGTGTCGTCGAAAGGAAACGGTTTATACGATGCCTTGATTTTCTGAAGGCATATATATATATATATATATATATATATATATATATATATATATATATATATATATATATATATATATATATGATATATTTATATCTGCACGCATGCATATATCTACGACAAAATTACTGTGGAATTGTTATTTCTAACTACTAATAATGACTGTTTTTTTCTAGTATTCAAGTTAATATAAACAAGCATTTTGTACACACACACACATATATGTATATATACACATGTGTGTATTATACATACATACATACGTACACATAAGTCATAGGTTCGGTATAGAATTACATTCTAATGCGTACAAGTGCACCCACAATCTCGCGATATTTAAATTAACCAGACTGTATAATCCAGCAACAACAATAAAAAAAAAAGGGAAATTAAAAAAATCGTAAAAGGGACTGTTCTCTCACCCTAAGCTGTCACCCAACGCTAAAAACCACAACGGCACCAACATCAAAGAAGAAAAAGTAAAAATAAATAAAATGAGTAAAAAATACACTAAAAAGGCCATGAAACGTACCATTTCATCTTTTATGTCACTGCAATGCCATGATTACCACGGCGATACTAAAATATTTAAAAAACAAAGTCTGCAACACCAAGGAAATATTAAAACCAACGCCTGGGTATGCATGAAGGTGGGGGGGGGGAGTGGGAAGGTAAAGGGTGAGGGGGAGGGGAAGCCTATGCCCGCTCGCCCTGACCTTCTAATGTCTGTAGCTAGCTTCTAAACAACGGTTTTTGGGATGAGGTCGCTAGGCTGCCCAGTAGCACTATAAACTGGCGTGACAATTACAATGGACCCTCAATCTTGCAAATACATCATGTTCACATTAGGATAACTTCTCCTTACACTAACAACAATGTACGTTGTAAAAATTTTCTTCTATTACCCTTTCAGTCAAAATGAATTTTAAAATACTAATAAAACGTCACATGAACACGAGAACAAAGTATACGGTATGCACAAGTATGTTAGTTCAATCCATAACTTCTCTACATCAACGATAAAAACAATATGATATCAATTTGCATATAATATCCAATGCAAAACGTTCATGTAAGTAAAAATACTGCGTAATTATACGAAGAATATGTTGAATAAAACTTTCGGAAAATTCCATGTTATTATTTCCATTTTTCTTCTCACGGCAAAATTATGAGACTTCCATAAAATTCGAGATGTAAAATCGATCAGCCGACGACGGTCAAGGACACATTTGTCGTGGGGGTTTACGGGGAAGCCTCACGCCACTTCGGGGGGCTGACCTCAGTAAACAACAACAACAACAACAGCGAAAATAATAATAATAATAATAATAATAATAATAATAATATTCAAAATAGCACTGTGTTTTGGTTCGTCTTCATCTAACTGTTCGAATGTAAATTACAATAACTATAGATAACAATTCTGGTAACTTATCAACATTATCATATATATATATATATATATATATATATATTATACATATATTCATACATATACACATATTGGTAACATTCACCGTGATTTGTTCCAGATCCACCCGCTGTATTATTATTTATAAAAGAAAAATAAAAGATAACGAGATGATATATTCATAATACGGATATGCTTGCGAAATATCACAGCACAAAAATTTACACAATATTTTTGTGACCGGGGTTCCGGTTAAATATCTTGAATGTTCAGTATAATTCCAGATGACCATCTCTCTCTCTCTCTCTCTCTCTCTCTCTCTCTCTCTCTCTCTCTCTCTCTCTCTCTCTCTCTCTCTCTCTCTCACGCAAAAAAATCTTTCAAGGTGTGGACGACTTATATGTTACGGCGTTTCCTTGCATCAACAGGAACCCCTCTCTTACGCGGTAATTTCATATACTTAACATCTCAACCATTCCAAAACAAATATTTTACACAGACAATGCCTCATGAATTTATGAATGACAAAAATGGTTCCTTTGATGAAAATATATATTTTTTTATTCTTTGTCTGTAAATAATAAAATTACCAAGATGCATATTTTCAGATTCGTTTACTATTATAAATAAGGCCAGTTGGTCCGAAAACTTCATGCGAGATATTGTAATATCCTACGCAGTGATCTCTCTCTCTCTCTCTCGCAAAACCAGACGTGATTGTATTACATTCCAACATATTTGAATGTACCAGCTTTTTTTACCACGTACCCAATCAATAACTCATCTCATTGTGTGTGTGTGTGTGAGAGAGAGAGAGAGAGAGAGAGAGAGAGAGAGAGAGAGAGAGAGAGAGAGAGAGAGAGAGAGAGAGAGAGATATCCCAGGAGTACATCAGTCCTAAAATATCTTCACTGAAAGGGACTGGAACCTCACTAAGTTATAGATAAGAAAATATCTAAGATATTCGGTTTCTCCTAATTCAAAATAAAAATGATCCCAGGAGTTCACTCTAATATATTTGAAAAATTACCATAATCACTTCTTTATCTGAAATTATAACTCATCATAGATGTTCAAACTCTCTGAAAACATTTAATCTTGCTATAAACATGAAATGATTCTCGACCCTGATGGATTATAATCTGCATATTTCCACACATTTTTTTCTCATTCCGGGAATCTTGAAGTGCTTAAATCTGAAATATGAGATCTGAAATTTCCTTAAGTCTGAAGTCATCCCTCGTCCTAGAGGATTAAAATATCTTTATATTTCCCGTTATCTCCCAGCCCAGAGATTGTAAATCCTTCTTGCACCGCAAATAAATCCTCATCTCAGAGCTTAAAAATCTACTTAGATCTGTATTAATGAGCCATTCCAAAGGATCAGTGCCTCCTTAAGCCTGCAATAATTCCCGAGTATTAAGGATCAAAATCTGATAATATTCCTAGAGCCAGAGGATCAAAATCTCACTAAAAAGTATTTTCAATCCCGGAGGATCAAAATCTCCCTAAGTTTTAAATTATTTTAAATTCTAGAGGATCAAAATCTCCCTAAATTTAAAAGCATTTTCAATCGCAGAGGACCAAAATCTCACTAAATTTTAAACTATTTTCAATCCCAAAGGATCAAAATCTAAATTTAAAAGTAATTTAAATTCCAGTGGATCAAAATCTTCCTAAATTTAAAAGTATTTCCAGTCCCAAAGGATCAAAATCTCCCTAAATTTAAAAGTATTTAATCTAAATTCCAGAGGATCAAAATCTCCATAAATTTAAAAGTATTTTCATCCCAAGAGCATCAAAATCTCCCTAAATCTAGGTTTATTCCCCCACCTCAACTAGTCTAAGCCTAACGAACTGTAAACAATTCCCCCCAAAAGTCGAGACGGCGTACATATTTCAGGCTACGAGAGAGCGAAAGTTCTCTGCCCGCATGAAGGAACCACGTTCCCTAAAAAACATCAGTCACAGCTTTGTCGAACGATAACGGCATTTATAGCCTCCTACGAACAAGACTTATTTTTGTTTGGTGACCAGCGGTCGATATAAAACCCCGTTAGTACCGCATCCACTAAGTATCATTGTGCTCAGTTTACTATAACCCTAAAGGACAGGGAGATAAGCTCGAACACCGCCCTCTCTCTCTCTCTCTCTCTCTCTCTCACACACACACACACACACACACACACACACACACAAAACAGGCACATATACATAGGCATATACTGGTAATCAATAACAAGTATGCGGGCGTTTATGTATAGGCTATATATATATATATATATATATATATATATATATATATATATATATATATATATATATATATATAAAGCTATATAAATATTATGAATATGTTTATTGTCGTGCATATGTTTGAAAACGTGGCCTATTCGTTGTAACAATGAAGACATAACATTTACTAAAATAATTTAAGTCTAAAGTAGCATCTATTAGATAAAGGGAACATAAACAATGAAAAAAAAAAACTATTGCTAAACCCATTTAAATCGAAAGGAGAGTGTATAAAGACAAACAAAATGAAACAAGAAATGAAAAGTCTGTCAGAATAATGTAATAGCCACACCCATAGGCCTAACGTCACGTGACTGTCAAACCGGGCAGTTCTAGTTCATGCACCGGGTGAAACCATTCCACAATCTAGCGGTAGCCGGAATGATGAATTTCGAAACCTTTACGTAAATGTACTCCTGCTGTCATAAACATTGTAGATGTTATCAGCGCAATGACTACTGGACGCAGCAGGTATGGGAAATTAGAAAAATATTACAAGGTGTACTTGTAAAAATAATTATACATGAATTTATGCATTCTCCGTACAAGTAAAGCCTGCATAAGCTTCCTGTTTACCATTAGATAGATTAGTTCGGATTGTTATTAATCATAAGATATGTCCGCTGAGATCGCTATCTATCACAATTTACATTTTGGTAAGATCACCATTAATAGCTAGATGAAGATATTGCAGTTCATCATTCGGTACGGCGAACGAAGTCGCCATTCATCGTAAGATACTCGCATTTGCTGATATTCATCAATACGATACTTTCGATTCGATACACTTCAAGAGATTTCTATTCAACATTGGAAACATCTGATGAAACTGCGATTCATAAGAAGATATACTCTATGATATTACCGATAATCATAAGAAACTCTACATTACTACGAGAACTGGTATGAATCGTATAACATATATACTACTAACGATAACGAAATGCTAATTACTAATGCTATGCATGGCCTTCCTACTATTCATTTTAAGAGAAAAACCAAGAAGGTCCACAAGGAAAATAAATAAAAAGAACAACGCCACTAGACAGGTTGCTGCAAATTTGGGCAGAAAACTACAAGCGCCTTCTACCAATTACGTAAGGACAGGGCAGTTCTCTCGCACCCACTTCGCGGGAACCGCAAAATGCCAGAGTGTTATATATTCCACGAAATGTTGGAAGGTAAACTCGCTCTGAATTCGCTTGACTCCGACTTTCATTCAGTACTGTGGCACGTTGTCTTTGAAATTTACTTAATTTTCAGATATCCTTACTGTTTTTTTTTTCTTTAATAGTTCACGTTCAACGGCCATGCAGGTTGTGCATAGTTGAACAATGGTTCAGTGTGTGTGTGTGTGTGTGTGTATATATATATATATATATATATATATATATATATATATATATATATATATATACAGTATGTCTGTATATACATATGCATACACACACACATATATATGTATATATACATGTATATATCTATATACATATACATACACACACATATATATATATATATATATATATATATATATATATATATATATATATATATATATAGAGTTGAGCTAGTTTCAATTTAAAGCTATCTAACATTGTTGAAAATGACGGGATTACTTAGAACTATTTTCATACATACCTACTTTGTACTGATATCTATGGATGTATATATATCATAAATATATATTATAATATATATATATAATTTTATATATATAATTATATATATAACCATATATATATCCATAGATATCAATATACTATAGATATGTATGAAAATAATTCTAAGCAGTAACATGCTTAGAATCATTTTCATAAATACTAAGCAGCACTATTATACAACAAACATAGAGTGCAAATAACGGTAAACCGTTAGTTTTAATTTGCTCCATTAGTTCTTTTGTGCACGATGTCATGGAATAAAATAGAAAATAAACTAAAACAAAGCAAGAAATAACGAGCATATAAAACCAAGACCCTTCATATATAAACAAATAAATAAATAAATATATATATATATATATATATATATATATATATGTATATGTATATATATATATATATATGAACTGGAAAACCAAAACAACAGCAAAAAGCCGTCTTTTCTGCTGAAAGAACAACCACTCTGTGACAACCTTGAAAACAACAACATTCGTCCATCCCGTGGTCCCGGCATTCCTTGGCCACTCGGGACGCAAATTCCTGAGATGTATGCCAGTATTGCACCAGCCCCGATTTTTTGCCATGCCCCTAGGTTAGGTTAGGTCAGATTTGAACTCATTACAATTTACAGGTGAGGGAAACACATTGAGATTATTTTCAAGACAATTCTATGGTTAGTTTTTAAGACATGGCGTCCCGCTGTTTACAGAGAAATGTCCCGGGACTTAGCTACACCTCGGGGAAACGCGGGGCGGTCTAACTGAAAAAGTGCCCATTTAAATTGGACCAGAGATTAGGCTTCGGTTCCCAGAAGAAGTCTTCCTTCACGAAGGCAGAGGAAGAAGAAGAAGAGGATGACTGAAAATCACCTTCAAAGGAGAGTTCACGGTCACGACGATCCGAAGCTCTCTTCCTCCCCCCAGCCATTATGTGGGTGTGGGGTTGACGAGGAAAGGAGGTGGTGAGGAGGTATGAGGGTGGGGAGATTAGGGAATAGGATCAGGATGTGGATGGCGAAGGAGGGAAGAAGGAGAAGGAGCAGGGAATGAGAGGGAGGTCAGAAAAGGTATCAGGATTAAAACGGGATTGGACGACAGAGGAATTTTTAATCCGATCGAGTAACTACGAGCTATCCATTTTTACATAATAATAATAATAATAATAATAATAATAATAATAATAATAATAATAATAATAATATACAAAAGAAGAACAAGCGTTGTGAGGTATGTAAAAGCCAAAGGGAAGATGATGAAGCAACATCTCTTTAGTATCCTTCGACACAGAAAAAGAACAGCGAACTTCCTTTCGACTGCTTTGGTCTTTTTCGACCGCTCCCTGAACGAAGTCGGAGCTTGATCAATTTTCAAAGGGAACTTTGAACTTCAATTACTTTCAAATGAGACTCGCGACTGAGTTTTTCCCACGAGGGAAACTTTTCATCACATTTATTTTTGAGGATTTTTCACCGATTATGGTCTTCGTTATTATCAGGAAAAATAACTTTACGAAGAAATTACTTAAAGCGGGTAATTATCCTAAGGTAACTTTCAAACACTCGGCAATTATTTTCAGTGGGAAATTCCCACTAGATGCATTTTCACAGAACATTCATATGTATTTTGAAAGGGATCATACAAACAATTCCCTGCGGCCAATTTGCAACCAAGTCTCTTCCCGGAGCTTCAAGGTAACCAAACCAATCAGTCAATAGTGAATAATGAAAGGATTCCTCCTACTGGTGAGGGAATCGTTAGACACAAAGGAAAAGAACACAAAGAGGAACAATAATTCGCAGGAAGGAAAGAAGGGGATGCGAAGGGGAACTGACAATGAATGGATAAATGTAAGGGGAGCCAAGGGGTTGGAGGAGGAGGAGGAGGAGGAGGAGGAGGAGGAGGAGGAGGAGGAGGAGGAGGTGGTAGCCGAAAGAACGAAAAAAGATAGAAAGAAAAATTACGGGAATGAAAATAGTAGAGGACGAGGGATGGGTTCCCGAGGGGAAGAATGTGTTGCGTGTGAGGGGAAATTAGTTATAGTTGAGGATGGCGAACAGAGAGAGAGAGAGAGAGAGAGAGAGAGAGAGAGAGAGAGAGAGAGAGAGAGAGAGAGAGAGGTGTGTCTTAAAAAGAGTGTTATTTTCCAGAATGAAGAACGAGCGAACCTATAGAATAGGAGAGAGAGAGAGAGAGAGAGAGAGAGAGAGAGAGAGAGAGAGAGAGAGAGAGAGAGAGAGAGAGAGAGAGAGGCATGTCTTAAAAAACGTGTTATTTTCCAGAATGAAGAACGAACGAACCTACAAAACAGAGAGAGAGAGAGAGAGAGAGAGAGAGAGAGAGAGAGAGAGAGAGAGAGAGAGAGAGAGAGAGAGAGGAAACGCTGTCTGAAAGGGAACGTTGCACAACAACAGAGGGGAAGAAAGTCGGATGGCAGAGTTATGAAAGTCTCTCGTCTTCAAGAGCATTCGTGCACAAACACATGCAAACCACATAATCCCAGTTTCACAGTTTTTTTTTTAGACAAGGTCAGGAGGTAACCCTAGGGGCGAATCATCAAGGGAATCACAGAACCACCACTAAGTTTGCAATACCCAGTGCCAATAATAATAATAATAATAATAATAATAATAATAATACACCACTGAATGATTAATTCAGAATGGTCGTCTTAATAGTAACGACACAGACCAATTATCAAAGGAATGCTTTCGAGAAATTACGGAGACAAATTACGGTACTTCCTCTTATGGGCAAATTTTCAGAGCGACTTGCCGTTTGGCACAGAGAACATTCAACAAGAATACTTCATAGTTACCAAGAATACCCCTGGTCACCTCTGACCTAAAATGTACCGACAGTTGCCACTCCGCCCGTCTATTCGGTTCCAGCGGCTGACGGGGCTACGATGCCAAGTTGCAGAGTGAAGTGATTAATGAATTGTCTAGCATTGTGTATGGATAAAAAAACCACACCGACCAGAGGGTGATAAGGCATAATTGGGGACAGCACACACAAGGCGTTGCCATTGTCATTATTATTATTATATTATTACCAGAGGGTGATAAGACTTAGTTGGGGGCAGCATACAACAATCATCATTATTAATTATTATTATTATTATTATTATTATTATTATTATATTACCAGAGGGTGATAAGGCTTCAGCATAAACCAAGCATTATTATTATTATCATTAATATTATATTATTATTATTATCATTATTATTATTCAAAGTTCTCCACACATTCGTGAATACCACTGTCCAGCCAAACAAGCTTTCAAAATTGGCATGACCACTTGTTAAGGACAATACAAAAAAGAGGAGCAAATCGGTGCACAAGTTAAAGATGAAAACAACACAAAAATTAAGCCCAACAAACCAACCGGTATACATACATACAAAAAAAAACGCAGCCATTTCATCAATAAAATGATGCTGGTACCCTGCTCTAGGGAGCCGGGAAAACGCCCGAGAGTCTGCTGGCGGCTCGGAAATGACACATACAGTTGGAGAAGATTTTCGATGCTCATTAATGAGAGTCAACACAGACTTCTCTTTTTGAGAGAGAGAGAGAGAGAGAGAGAGAGAGAGAGAGAGAGAGAGAGAGAGAGAGAGAGAGAGAATGTCAAAATGTAAAACGCTTCATCAATCTTCAGGACTGGCAAAATCTTAACACAAGGACAGCTTGCTGATGAGTTTGCTTGTACTCAGCGGACAATGACATCGTGACGTCATGAAATACTGCCAACAAGGGTTGTTGGCAATTTCCAATTTGACTTGTACGAATGACACATGCATACATACATACATACATACACACACACACACACACACACACACATATATATATATATATATATATATATATATATATATATATATATATATATATATATATAAACTTTGTCTCATACACAATTGTTCTGTGCATTAGTAAAATTACTAAAAGGACCGCATTCAAACTGGATCGTACCTAATGGAGTATTTATTCAGAAAAAGTTACAAGCTTTCTTGGACAAACAGTCCACATTATCAAGTACCCGTAAGATACATCCAGTATGAATGAGGTCCTTTTAGTAATTATATATACATATGTATATGTATGTATGTATGTATATATGTATGTATATATATATATATATATATGCATACATACATAAATGTTTCTTAAACACTACAGCATCACTACGGGAAACGAATACATAAACAAATAACAACTGAAACTCCCCAGAACTATATATCACTACCAAAAAGACAATTTACTCAGCTATTAATTTCATGACTGTACGGTATTTTGCGAATCAGAATAGATATCTGAGCCATAAAGTACCGTTACCATTTTGAACATTTTGCATGAGAGTAATCATTATTTGCCGCATATCATCAAGACTCTTAAAATCAAATTCAGGACAGAGACAGAAAGTATAAATGTGACATAATTTCAGTACAACTTGGTATAAAGGGGGTGATACATAGTAAACGTTACCACTGTAATAATAATAATAATAATAATAATAATAATAATAATAATAATAATAATAATAATAATAAGAAGAAGAAGAAGAAGAAGAAGAAGAAGAAGGTAGAATTAATCGAATAATAATAATAATAATAATAATAATAATAATAATAATAATAATAATAATAATAAGAAGAAGAAGAAGAAGAAGAAGAAGAAGAAGAAGAAGAATGTAGAATTAATCGAATAATAATAATAATAATAATAATAATAAGAAGAAGAAGAAGAAGAAGAAGAAGAAGAAGAAGAAGAAGAAGAAGAAGAAGAAGAAGAAGAAGGTAGAATTAATCGAATAATAATAATAATAATAATAATAATAATAATAATAATAATAAGAAGAAGAAGAAGAAGAAGAAGAAGATGATAATAATAATAATAATAATTATAATAATAATAATAATAATAATAATAATAATAATAATAATAAGAAGAAGAAGAAGATCTACACAAAAAGAATAAAATAAGGCTAAACTGTAACTCCTGATAACTGGACGAGAGAATTTCGCAAACCTCCTCACGCCTCAAGGCCCACATCAACATTCCTTGAACATCAAAAGGAGACTTATAAACTCTCAGACACGGGGCAGCCTCACACTGCAAGACGTCTTGACCCACTACATACCCACTGTTGGAAATTACCCTTTTTAATCCCTTGTCCCATTTGCGCAATCTGACCGACCGCAAGTTGGACAGAGAGAGAGAGAGAGAGAGAGAGAGAGAGAGAGAGAGAGAGAGAGAGAGAGAGAATCTTCTACTGCTGCAAGACAGGAGATTCATTTTACCCGTTGCCACACGGTCTGATCAGATATGCCGTAGATCCAGCGAGTTTAGTTCTGAGGGAAATATCCCCTGAGAGGGACCCTGCACCCCTAGAAAGTCACCTTAAAAGATGGCTCAGTCTTTGAAATGGAGAATACACGATATGTGTGCTGATGTGGTTTGGACTTGGAGTGAGACTGGAAGAAAATAAGTAACGACGGTCTGTATATCAAAGACTACGGGGTTAAGACGAAGGGTAGCACAAAAGAAAGGCCCCACACGCCAGGTAACGAGTGCGTCTGTAAATGTTAAAGGAACTGCATTTTTCTATGCTGCTAAATCCTGTGAGTTTGTACTGACAATGACACAAAAACTGTATGAGATCTGCAAAGATTTTTAGCCACATTTAAACCGATGGGCAATGAATGTGCTTCTACTGAGCCACTTTAATTTTGGCATGAAAAGAATTATTTTCAGCTGAAATCATAACCTCTTCAGGGGCAATACAGCAGTAGCATCATTGTCAAATGCTTTGTGAAGTATTCTACACAAAGACGAAGGCTCAGACTGTCGTATTTAATTATTAAAAATAATTTTACGATAAACCCAGCATTCAGAGCAGACGTATAAAAGTATGGGAGGGATGGGGTAGTTACAAGTCTATGAGCATAAAATAGAAAGCAAAATCGGAGGAACGGGACCAGATTGAAACCGCTCATCTTCAATTCGGTAAGCAAATGATAATACTTAATGATAAATATTAGAAATATTCCCCTCAGCCCGTTTCCAACGACAATAGCACAAACAGCACACACACACACACACACAGAGAGAGAGAGAGAGAGAGAGAGAGAGAGAGAGAGAGAGAGATGATAAAAGTGCTCCTCAAGTACATACATACTAATAAACTGTAATCTTTCGATGCACACGGGCCCTGATCTCCCAGAACGGAGTAGCTGTGTTGAATGCACACGAGACACTGAGACTCGTGGTACGTAGCAGTAGCTATGTTAATCACACAAGACAGTTTTATGTACTACTGCTACGTTGCGACATTGCTTAATCCACGTTACAAAGCGATCCAAGGCTAAACGTATTTTCGAAAGGTTGCGTCACATGTCTGCACGTTTCCGCTCTTATCGGGGTGAATTCACCTGTGATTTCAACTAAGCCGGTAGCTTACCAAAATCGAGAACCTAACAAAAAAAAATAAGTGAAAGCGAAACGTGGAAATGCTGTGATTTAGATTGTATAAAATTACGAGGCACCAATGAAAGTTAAGTGCTTCATGCAAACTGGCATTACGAACCGTATAAAAATTCTACAACCACTGGGAGGTACATAGGATTGGGAGACCCGGCGTTACTGCAGACAAAAATAAGATATCACGAGCTCACATCTCAATTTGAATAACTGAAACCCAATATGAAATCTAAGAAATCCACAGTTTCCTTTAATATGAGAAGCAAATAAAGCTACGAGGAAAGAAAATACAAATACTAATTTAATTTCCTCTTTGGGGGGTATCTTGTCAATTTAGTCAAATATCCTCATCTTGTCCATTCACTAAATATCCTTCAGTACATTCTTCCAGTCATATAGGCCTACGAGGCAATGTTCCAAAGTGCACGTGGAGATTCTTCCTCTGAAACAACAGATGCTTTCGGACATGATTTCTCTCACATGAGCCCCAAAGAATGTGTTTGGAACACTTTTCCTTCTCCTCAGAGATAACAGAAGCTCTTGGAAACTATTCACCTTATATGGTAGGGTACAAAAATTCCGATTGAGACTTTTTCCTTGTAGTTTTCTGTAAAAGAAAACTACTGAGATGGCTTTGTCTGTCCGTCCGCACTTTTTCCATACGTCCTCAGACCTTAAAAACCACTGAGGCTAGAGGGCTGCAAACTGATATGTTGATCATCCACCCTCCCATCATCAAACATACCAAATTACAGCCCTGTGGCCTCAGTAGTTTTTATTTTATTTGAGGTTAAAGTTAGCCATGATCGTGGGTCTAGCAATGCTATAGGGCAGGCCACTACCGGGCCATGGCTGAAAGTTTCATGGGCGGTGGCTCATACAGCATTATACGCTGTACAGAAAACTCGATTGCGCCGGAGAAACTTCGGGGCATTACTTACTTGTTTCCTGATATCACTGAAGATTTACTTGATTTTTCCTTCGTAAGAGCCAAAACACGTTCCCAGGGGCATTTTGCTCTTATACTCTGAGATGTCAAAAGGTTAGTCACGATCTAAGAGAACCACGTACTGTACCACTCACATTACCATCTCAAAGTTTCTTTCCCTCGACCTTTGAACTCTATCATTCTTTCGCATCTTCCGGTTTCTCATCAACTCTTCTTGCTTTATTTCTCAAGACATGGACTTGCTTTTTAAAAGCAAGAGTCAGTGAGATGTAACCTTAACTCCCTTACCTTAACACAGAAAGATGAGGCAGGAAAAAAAAAAAGTTATTTCAGCAACTCTGATGAACCCAGCCAAGGAAATAGGCTACAGCTCAAGAAATATGTCAGCAACTCCGAACGAGAGCTTGATGTACAAAGCCCTGCGTACAATCCCTCAAAGAGAACAGAGAAGTCCTCCAAACAGGAAATCAAAGCCCGATCATCCAGCGGAAACATCCTGCAAAATCAGACTTGCAGGATACTAGGAAATCCTCAACTAACAAGATGTCAAAGCCAGAAACGACACTTGAAACAGTTTTATGCTTTCGAAGCAGCTAGTTCTGGTCGACGAGCTTTCAAAATTAGCAAGAATAAAGTATTTAAGCTTTCGAGAGGAGCAACAATCCTGACAGACACACATAGGTATGCAAGTATGTTTTGGTGGGCGAAAGTACAATTTATCTGTAACACGGAGAGATACATTTGTCGATTACTACCAGTCAGAAATTTCAATAATGAAAAAGCTGCTAATAAGAATTAAGCAGACTTCTAGTAAACCGAAGACTCGATGCCTGCAGTCATAACGGATTCACTTGATAGCACACAAATTCTCTCTCTCTCTCTCTCTCTCAGTCAACATCACAACAGGGTTTTTTTTTTTTTTTTTTTTGCTGTCGGAAAAGAGCTCTTTTCCTACTTTCGCCGCGAACGAACAAGCTGAAAAGCCAGTTTACGTCACTACTGTCAAGTATCAGATATCGCTCGGAGAGAAGACATATAATTCAAAGCATAATAAATATTCGAAAAAAAATATACGTTGCCCGTTACAAAAATTCATGACAGCATAAATAAAGGGGACGTTGTTAAAATACAGATGTCTACAGATACTGCGAAAGCGCGCCACCAATCCTTATCATTCTAATTCTTTTACTGCATACTGATAACCGGTTTCAAGTCGCTTCCAAACATTATAAAAGTACAGATAAGTGACGGTAATATTACAAGCCACGTCAAAGATGACGACAAACCGTAGATCGATGGCCTGTGGGACGCCAGAGGATTCTGTCGATGACTCAATCATTTCCTTAGTACTTCGGTTTTCCTCTTCTATTCAAGCTCCAGCTTGATGAAGGGACTGATTTTCCCCTTCCGTCCGCCTCCTAATAGCAAACGTTCGCGTTTGCGAGAACCTAGTTCATATCTAATAGTACAAGTAACGACGACTATCACAGAGCTATTTGTTTTTATTCACAAGTGGCAAAAATGTGATCACAGCTAACTGATTGACACACGTAAAGTGGCGTCGCAACGATTACGGTCATAAAGTCGTCCCTACAGAATGAGGGCAGAATTCCCTTTTCAAGGTCAAGTTCCTGGGAGTTCTGCTTCGCCGGTTTGGGGAATTAGGTAATTTTCCATCCGAAGTAAGGACTGAAAGGAGGTAATAATAAACTTTTCATATCTGACAATAAAATTCAATACCGAGAACGTTTGGTCGAAAAATATTTTTTCTTTCACGTGCCAAGAAATATCGTCACAAAATTGTTATCACTTTACACGATACTCGAATATTACAAGAACAGTTCCTGTGGGGAGAGAGAGAGAGAGAGAGAGAGAGAGAGAGAGAGAGAGAGAGAGAGAGTTAGTGTGCATACTATCCGAAGTCAGACTTTTACAAGTGTTTAATTACACAAAGAACTTTTACATCCTGTTTAATTACGTCAAAGAACTTTATATACATCCTCATTTAGAACCGATTTATATATCCATGGCATATATATATATATATATATATATATATATATATATATATATATATAAATATAAATATATATATATATATATATATATATATATATATATATATATATATATATATATATATATATATATATATATATATATATATATATATATATATATGAAAACTGGAACGTTAAATGAACGAGCTTCAGGTTGTAGGAACCGGCCCCCTTAATTAATTCTAAATTTATTTCAAATCCCTACTATTTACAAAAGAAACATACTGGCACCTTCCCAACTTGATCTGCTACACAAAGGGAAGCATATCCACAATAGCATATTAATAATAAAAAAAAAAAAAGAGCTATATAACAGACACAGCGCATGCGCTCCTCTCATTCTAGACTAAGACAAGCAGAGCTACAGATATACTGTACAGTGACTTAAAAAAAAATAGATATAAACAGAAGCATCAATTCAGAAACACGGGATGCAGACAAGGTCTGCACACGTACACGTAACTTCTTTGATGGGGCCAGCTGACGTGACATCTCTCTGAACTCCTGTGATTACACTATCACGAAATCTCAGTCTACCCTGCCACGCTCGATTAGCCAACCACCCCGCCCCGACCACCACCCCAAATAAAAAGAAAAACTTGCTTGCATCTATGCCGCAAAGAGCAAGGACAGGAATAAACAAAAAATAGCAAGCATAACACGGAAAAATTAAACACGAGACATTTTCAAAATGACCAGTATATAGTTGAGCGAATGTCACATTATGTGTGCTAGAATGAAAATAAAATATAAAGCATAAATAAACCGTAACAGTGTAATATTATGTAACGCAAGCTTTTATTAATCTACACATACTGCAGTCACTACTACTGCAAGGATTACCACGACACACACCCCTCTATCTGGTTGAGGGTCTTAACACTTCCCTCATTATAAAAAAAAGATATATCCATTACGGGATATTTCGTGATTATAATATATATATATAATATGTGTGTGTGTGTGTGTATATGTGTGTGGAGAGAGAGAAAGACTTGATGACGGCCAGATATACGAGCTGATCTGGAATAAGCGGTCAGATGACTTTCAAAGAACAAGTTTTCAATATTTATTTAATTTCACGGCAGGTTTTGACTCTCACTGAAGTGGGATTGAAGATTTCGGTTCAATAAGCCTCTCTCTCTCTCTCTCTCTCTCTCTCTCTCTCTCTCTCTCTCTCTCTCTATATATATATATATATATATATATATATATATATATATATATATATATATATATATATATATATATATATATGTATATATATTTACTTGACATACGTACATATGTAAAGCATATACACAAACATATATAAACATACATACGTACATATATGTATACACGCGGGTATACATACATACATACACACCCACACATACATATGTGTGCGTGTATATATACATTACACATACACGCACACAGATTATATTTGTATATATGTTATATATACATATATGTATATATACATACATATATATATTATATATATATATATGTGTGTGTGTGTGTGTGTAAAGCACTGCAAATGACAACTTACACTCAAAGGTACTGTAAAAAGAGAGAGAGGACGTAAGACCAAACATTGATGTACATTCATACCTGTAATAAAATAATAATTTTTCCGATACTCATCATTCCTGAGCATGAACTCGACCATAAAAATGAGTCTAAAACCACAAAGGAAGTGGAAAATCGGAACGAATCGAAACCCATATTAGAAATACTGTAAAAATAAAAAAGTCTGAGATTACTTTATGAAAAAATCCTTAATTTTAACTGATGATACTATACAAAGTCAGTTAGTTTTGAAGAAAAAAAAAAAAAAAGAATCCAGTATTTCACCTTATAAAATTCAAAGCTCATTCACGTCTCTCTCTCAAGTTTACCTCATTTATCGCACAAGGAGATACACCTCAGGAAAAGACGAAAAAAAAAAAAAAAGCAGTTGAATATATGAAAAAAATTTACATATTTACTGATAATCCTACATCAAGTCAGTTAGCTGTGAGAAAAAAAAAAAAACAGAATCCAGTATTTCACCTTATAAAAATCAAAGCGCATTCATGTTTCTCTCTCTGTTTCTGTCGCATGTCTGATTCATTTACTGCATAAGGACTAGACATACCTCAGGACAAGACGAATGAGAAAAAAAGAAAAACGAAAAACCGCACTGAAATCCTTCGTCCGCCGAATAACGACCGCAACCTATTCCGTTCCCCTCCGAGAGGCTATAGCATTACGTAGCATTACAGATTGAGAGGTCGGTCATCTGTCTCCTCTCCCGCCCGAAGGTATCGTGTTGCCCTCCAAATCCTCCTGCGTTTAGGGGCGAACTACGTCCATCGGAATGTATTAGAGCAAAAACATAAGATAGACAGATAGATCGATAGATAGATAAAGTTAAAGTTTATATACAAAAAGACTGCTGTACAAAGGGTGCGATTTTTACTGGAACTTCACAGATGAACGTAACCGAGTCCGAGTTTGAATTGAAGAAGAAGAAGAAGAAGAAGAAGAAGAAGAAGAAGAAGAAGAAGAAGAAGAAGAAGAAGAAGAAGAAGAAGAGAGAGAGAGAGAATTTGACTAGAGCTCTGAAAGACATTAATATGAACTTATTTTGAGTCAAATGAGCTTAGAGAGAGAGAGAGAGAGAGAGAGAGAGAGAAACTGCTGTACAGTGGTTGAGAATTTGACTAGAGCTCTGAAAGACATTAATATGAACTTATTTTGAGTCAAATGTGAGCTGAGAGAGAGAGAGAGAGAGAGAGAGAGAGAGAGAGAGAGAGAGAGAGAGAGAGAGAGAGAGAGAAAAACTGCTGTACAGTGGTTGAGAATTTGACTAGAGCTCTGAAAGACATTATGAACTTATTTTGAGCCCAAATGTGAGCTTGGGAATAGAGAGAGAGAAAGAGAGAGAGAGAGTACAGCACATTATCAAGGGCTATTATCACAGATAAACTAAAAAAAAAAAAAAATCTGTTATTCTCTCTGCACACGTCATGTATTCTTCCTTAGCTCTGCAACCGTTTCTGTAATGCTTTCTAGCACCTTCGAAACAAAGAGAACTCACAAGCCGTACAAATAAATTATGGAGGTTGGTGGCATAATTAGCACAATCCTCAGACCAGCTTTTATTTAAAAGTTATCTTATCGACACTTTTTTTTAAAGCTACAGGCATTCTTTTTATTATTGTATATAAGCTAGAAGAGGCACGGCAGCTCGTTTTTTATTTATTTATTGAGACTCTCAACTAATACTGAGCCACGCCATATCCCGGGAAATATCTCGATAGCAAGGCTGAAGTTCCCAAGTTCAAGTTTCTTTAACTTGACACTGATTGACTGATTGGTTTATAGATTTTAGGCATGCATGCCAAGCACTGGGGCAACTAAGGCCATTCAGCGCTGAAATGCAAACTGACATAAAAGTTTGAAAGGTGTAACAGGAGGAAAACCTCAAAGCAGTTGCACTATGAATCAACTGTTAGGAGCGGGTGGACAGTAAGATGGAAGAAAGAGAATATGAACGGAGGCACTGTAAAAGGAATGAAAGGGGTTGCAGCTAGGGGCCGAAGGGACACCGCAAAGGCCCTTAAGTAATGCCTACATTGCACCGCATAAGGTGCACCGACAGCACTAACCAACTGCAGGGTTAACTTGAGACTGGATTCCTGCAGTTTAGCAAAATGGAGCCATTGTACCTTCTTTTTCTATACAAAAGCCCCACGCAAGCAGTTCTATATATAAAGGCCTTTTTATATTTTCATTTTCGCGTCCATCTAAAATCTCAAATTCAACAGGTTTTTATGCTCTCATTTCAATTTCCTTATCTAGGTTTTATTTCACGTAAAAACCGAAACTTTTTTTATTAACTTTCGTAAATTCACCTGCCACTTTCAAAGTGAAATTTATATAAAAAAACTTATGCCTAATAGAGTAAGCTTCAACTCAACAATAACAAACGGCTAATTCATTTCCAAAATGCTCTTCTTTCCGGAATTAAAATTCAAGAATGATCGTCAGGTCGTAGAAGGATTTTTTATAACATTTACAATTTTTTTTTCTACATAATGTCTGACACTGAAAGAGGGCAGGAAATACAAAACTATTTTCATTATTCGCATTACGACCAACGTTTTGGTTACAAGAATGAGGAAATGTTGAAAAATTAAGTGAAAGATAAATAATCCCACAAAGTCCATCTTCCCAGCACTAGGATTCAAGACAGGTAGGTCATGGGGTACATAAAAGAAAAAGCGCTCCCCAAAAAAGTCATCTCAGCCAGAGCAAATATTGTTAGATTAAATAGTCATATGATTTGGGACACGACATAATTGCATGGGAACAAGACAAATTTTACCGACATATTCCCTCAAGATTTAAGGCTTTAAAGTGCCTCCTAATATATGCAAAAAAAAAAAAAAAAAGTCCATTTGCGTATTTAATCAAAAGAATATCAGGACATTCTACGCTCACTGATTTAGAGAGTTGTACATCGAACGGAATACTGTCGATCGTGGATTCATCTACATATCTGAAGGCCTTATGTTTACCTGACTAATTTCCTTTTATCATTTGGTAATAACTGTATCTCATGGATATGAGAGAGAGAGAGAGAGAGAGAGAGAGAGAGAGAGAGAGAGAGAGAGAGAGAGAGAGAGAGAGAGAGAGAGAGCGCACTTAATAACATAATAACAAGTAAGAGGAAGACGAGGATAAGTTGGAGGATGAGAGAGAGAGAGAGAGAGAGAGAGAGAGAGAGAGAGAGAGAGAGAGAGAGAGAGAGAGAGAGAGAGAGAGTTTTAATTTTATAACAAGTAAGAGTAAGACGAGGATAAGTTGGATGATGGGGAGAAGACGAGGATAAGTTGGAGGATAAGTTGGAGAGAGAGAGAGAGAGAGAGAGAGAGAGAGAGAGAGAGAGAGAGAGAGAGAGAGAGAGGTCCCCAGATATTCTACGTGCTACAGGACATAGCCCAGGTAGATCTCATCATATTTCAAGAGGCACCACCACTTGATCCTTGTCTCAACTCCTCGAGGACAGTCTAGACGCGCAATCGAGGCTAAAACGAAAAATACTCCGTTTATGGAGCAGTGACGAACCCGGCGCTCCCCGACACGAGAGCCTTGTCTTTCCAATTGTTGACAAGGGTAAAAAACTAACAAACAAGAGAAAAGGAATTTAATATCAAGTGATTACTTCGACACACAAATGTATGGTTCGATCAACGTGAAGAATGAAAAGCTCTCACTCTCGGCCGACGACGGCGACGGGAATCGCAAAAAGGTAAATAATTTGCATTTTCTTAAGTGAAACCTTCCCGGCGAAAACAACAGAACCGCTTGAGCGAGAACTGTGTAGAAAAGAAGGCACTTCGATCCAGTCTGAGACTCATAACTGGAGCTGGGGGAAGTCCCAGCTTGCTCACCGAAGTATCCCGTCGGGGTTTGGCATGACTCAACATTGTAGAAACATTCTCATAAATACAGGAATAAGTTTCCAAACTTCTTTTGGCGTGCAAAACAATAAAGTATGTATTTATTACTTTAACAATAGGAAGTGATGAAATGAAAGGGGACAAGTTAATGATAACAAGACGCATTCGCGTCGCAAATTTCACCACGCCCAGTTTTACGTCGCAACGCTAGGCTAAGCACACGTTGTGCTGACTCTACACAATCCTTTCTCAAGTCTAAGCAGTTCCACTGTCCTGAACAACACGTTTTATCAACATTCTGATCCCCTCAGCAAAAAAAGTTTTCACACGTAAACATAACGTGCACAAATTAGGCGCAGCAATCGACTACGTGTTGTTCTTTGTTACTCAGTGTTTCAACAAAGGAGAAAAGTGATTAGGATATAACCCAAGAGTGCTCATGAGAGAGAGAGAGAGAGAGAGAGAGAAATTGTTAATCAACTGAAAGAAAAAAAATCCCCGTGGTTACACTGGACAAAGATATGACATATGAATACAAACAAATGGCCAATATGAAAAAAGTCACACAAAGCCAAGGAGCAATTCAGGAACGCAGAATGTTTGACAACAAATCAATAATATTATTTTACGGGTATTTACTCTCAAGAGAAACCTAGTTTGGTTCGGACAGATTTTTTTCTACCTCTTTTGAATTATATAATAACCGATGCCTATTTCCCGTAAAAAAATAGGGGGGCAATATTTAGGTGATGTTACAATTACGTCAACTTATAACAAATCAGGTACATCGTGAATGCTCTGCATTTTCTTCTTTGAGATTTTGTGATCGCTGTACGTGGGTTTTATTACCCGGAAAATATCTGTTAAACATAAAAATATTATAACAATCTTAACAACATACACACACAGTAAGCTTCAGTCTCAGGTGGATTGTTTTCTTGCTAACTGGTGACATTCAGCATATCTACATCTCAACAATAATGAACCTCCCCAGGTGAAACAATTACATATTAAAATATATTATCGCGGTTTTTGTCCCTTCCCACCGCCAGAAATTACCTCACCTTTAATCACATTTCATAATTACACTCCCTTATTAGCCCTAGTCTGATAACGGAATCTACCGCAAAATTTCTATTATAGCAGACTCGGTCCATCGCAAATTCTATTGTGTCAGATTCATGGCACATTTCTTTAGTACAAGGCACTCTCTTCTGACGGAGGATTTTGCTATTGGCTGCGTAGCCACTCCAACAGATCTTCAGAAGTACCGAGGGATATGACACTCACGATAAAGGTCAGTCAAAGGTATTGATGTTACACGCACATAAATTTTTCATGTACCAAGACTCGTACGTGTTCGCAGCAAACTGCGAGTTTAAGCACACACACTATATACATTATATATATATATATATATATATATATATATATATATATATATATATATATATATATATATATATATATATATATATATATATATATATATAGACTATATGTATAACTGAATCATGAAAATATGGAACGCAATGAGTACATAAATAAAGACAAAATCCACGAAGGAAAGAGAAACACTGGAGTACTGCGAGACCTTTCGAGTAGCGTCCTTTACTTAGCAGACTGAAGAAACATAAAAGTTAGTTTGCAAAGAAAGCTCATATAAATAACAGTTGGGAATTACAAAGGAAAAAAAAACATGTACCTGGAATCCAACACAAGTATTCAGTCAAAACCGGACAAACGTCCAATGCTATATTCATTCAAGTGAAAACTCTCACAGGATAAATTGAACTGAAAGTTCAGTGATTGCCAGATCGAAAGATTTCTCTTCAAGAAATCTTTTGGAGTCCGCTATGATACTGCTTACTTCCAGCTGTAATTTTAACCTTAGCCCTGGCATGTATTATTTGGACCCCTGAATTAGAAAAATGTTCAAGAATGACTTAAAAGATAAAATCACTGACTTAATTACAAATTAGTTACCTTATATATATATATATATGTATTATATATATATATATATATATATATATATATATTATATGTTTAATATATTTTTATATTTCTTATTTGTAAAGTGTTCATCTTGCAAAAATTATTTAAAAAAAAAATTATTATTTTGTTGTACTAACATTTTTTTGGTGATCAGTCACCCCCTTGTATAATTTTTAATTGTCCTGTCCCTGCTTCTGAATGGTTGATCCTAATCCTTCGTAAAACCTCTTAAATATTTAACCCTGTTTTGGCAGTTCTGCTAATTCTTCAATTGTGTTGGATTCACGGTACATATTTTTTCCTTTGTAACCCCCATCTGTCATTTATATGAGCTTTCCTTGTAAACTTACTTTTATATTTCTTCAGTCTGCTAAGTAAAGGACGCCAGTCGAAAGGCCTCGCAGCACTCCAGTGTTTCTCTTTCCTTCGTGGACTTTGTCTTTATGTATATGTGTATATATATAAATCATATATATATATATATATATATATATATATATATATATGATTATAAAATATTTTCTGTTAAAACAAATCCATCTAATAGAAGGAGCCCATAAAAACGCCAACAGGTAGAAAGTTATTGCTATATTTCAGAAACCAAACTGTCCGTCTCCCTCTACTGGCAAGTATACTTGGCAGGAGAGGGAGGCAGTTTGGTCTCTGGAATATAGCAATAACTTTCTATCTTTTGGCGTTTTTATGGGCTCCTTCTATTAGATATATATATACATATATGCAGTATTGTGTGTGTAACATGGTTTGCTGAAGCTGCATAAATTCTAATACTGGTGCGAATATTCCTCCCTCACCCCCCCTCCCTTCTTTGTTGTGACTATCATGATTTCCTAAATTTTTAGGGTTCACATCCCACCAAGAACATGGTTAAAAACCGAATCAAACAAGATGCCTCAAGGGAAAATAAAAGTAAAATATACAATATGTCAGCTTAGGACAACAATCGAAAATCCGCCCTACATCTGAGTTACAATACACAATTCTGACAAACTGCCTTCGAGTCGTTTTCGAAGAAATAAAATAAAGGGTGAATTAGAGCGAAATTTGAAAAACAAAACAACAAACGTGACAAACAAGAATCAGATGACTAACAGGTTCACAAACCAAAACATTTACCACTGTGTTCGTGTAACAGTATCACAAACACCTACTTGGTCACAGTGAATTCAATGGATAAACAAGATGTATTTCTCGAGGTACGTAAATATTTACTGTTCAACCTGAGCACCGCTGGCAAAGGGGTGAGCTATGAAAGTATTATTTTTACTCTATAGGGCAAGGCCTCCCCACTATTAAACGACCCTTTGAATGGTGAACATTATGTCTGCAACAATGCTTTATCTACTGGGGAATTGATTAATCTTCATATATATATATATATATATATATATATATATATATATATATATATATATATATATATATATATATATAGCCACTTCCCGTTATCGGGTGGCTTCAGAGAATGAGGAAAAATATTCTGTCCCACTTACATTTTTACTTCAGAATCGCAAATGAACACCATGCTGAACATTTCCACATTAACTGCCTCGCACGTCAACACTAAAGACTAATTAAAACACCCTATACCACGCTCCCTCTCTCTCGCATGCAACTACACGCTAAGTCCCTCCCCATCCTCTTAACATTCAACTCTCCACCAACCAATTGTTGGTCCTCCATTCTTTCAACATGGCCGAGCCATCTAAAATTTTAACACTTATACCAAAATGACAGTGCTGCTCTAGAAAGTGACAACGCATCAGAGGTCTAATGCCCGGTACCGGCCCCACGGGGTAGGCTGTGCCCCGCGAAGGATTCTGAACCCCTGGTGGTCGAAAACGCCCAATAAAATGTCATAAATGTCTCTTCTACTGAGACCAAGACCAATGGCAACCACGCTTTCACTCCCTCAATTTCGAGGAAAAATATAACAGAAAATCGGTTCTAATACCACAGCGACAATGTACAATGGTTGATACCAAACCGTACCCAAATACATGATCACACAAAGAATTGCCGAGAACATAATTATTACGAGACGACACTGCCTTAGTACTAACGCCTTCCTAGGTCAGCACATGTAGTTCCACTGTCATAAAAGAGGAACTTGAACTCATACGTTTCTGTCAATCCATTTTTCCTGTCACGTCATCTAAGTTTGTGTCTTGAAGTAAAGATTCGATGGGCAGTAACTGCCCTGAGTACGTAACAATGGTGATGCAAAAACGAAACAAATATTTCGCATTAACTGTTGCACTTATAACTTCGCAGTTTGCGACACTGGGAAACAAAAACTTCTCGTTTTTATAAAAAAAAAAACAATCTGACGTTTCAGTAAATAGGCACACGAAAGAAATGCACGGAATTGACATCCGTGTAAAACCAAAAACGAACTTATCTAACCGACAAAAACAGGACGTGAATGTACAACAGCCTACTGTCAAAACAAAGGCGGATATCGCACATTGGGTTAGCCAAAACGGGAATAAGCAGGAACTATGGCTATAAAAAGGATAGAAAATATATCAGATGGTTATATATATATATATATATATATATATATATATATATATATATATATATATATATATATATATATATATACAAACCAGTTACAAGACGACATAATGTCTCGACATTCAATCAAAAGCGACTAGACTATATTCGGTTTAAAACAACCATCTCCTCTAGCAGAGTGGCATATAAACAACCGCTCATCTATGTACTTTTAAATCATGGCGTGATGCACTATTCCACGTGTTCCCAAGAAGAGAGAGGAGAGAGGAAGTAGGGAGGGCGTTGAAAATAGCGTCACTTTCATCTCCTTCGACCCCCCGACAAGACCCTAACACCACGTTCTCTACACTCGGCCTACCTACACATGGCCGTTTATTATCGACGCTAGCCTATGCCAGTCGTAACTTTACCGGCAAATAACGGAATACATAAAGGGAATATAATACATGAACGTCGATCGAAAGGCCACATGACATATAAGACAATATTTCGCTCATTTGTTTAATAAGAGTGTTGAACAATTAATTGTCGAATAGCCTATACTGAAACTGACCTGTTAAATTTGGACAGTATGATCAGGATTTATACAATTCATTCTACCAAAAATAATACTGTATTGGTTTTTATGGAATGGCGATGTGAAATATACTTGGGTGGATGAATATTTTACACTCACTGAATTAGATATAAAATACCACGTAACAAGATCTATGAAAAAAGGTTGCGTCACCTTTAAAAACAAGAAACAACATTTTGTTTACTCGGTGGGCTATCTATATAAAGCATTATGAGAATATCTTTATTATTTCTAACTGATACAAACGGACCCCGAAAAATATTTACACAAATGTTCACATTATTGACGTCAAGCTCGGCAGGCGGCGGTGAGTGGAGGCCGGAGGGGGGCGATGGGGGAGGGAGTAAGGGCGGCCGCCCAGCTGATAATCGGCATCTAACAACGTTCGTCTTCTGTATGGCCGCTGATCATTTTTCCGGATCATTCAACACATGATTCCTCTCACCACCCTTCCCTCCTAAAAGGAGCTGGGCGACACATAACATAGCGACCGCAGAACGACATATATCACGTGAGACACGGGCAATATAACAGAACTAAAGTACCCCAGGTCTTTGCCCCTTGTCTCACAGGCTTCAAAACATAAAGATTCTTTTTGACAGACGAAGTCGGCGCATTTCACCCATAGAATATCACTCGGGTAACACATATGCATCCTTAGCAAATTCCTCACACATGTCACAACAATGTTAACCTATAGTAACCATTAAAAATCCGAATCCCCCGCGAAACACCTTACCTTGAGTGCCGTGTGCAACACCGCTTTCCAATATGGCTGAAAGTGCGTAAGGGTCGTGCGCATCAAACTCGAGGCTTCGGGAGTGCAAGAAATGGAAGTTATCGTACACTTATTCATGCGGTCTTAACTTTATGAATCAGGCTACAAATCTTGAAATTGTCATACTTACATTGAGTTTATAGTCCTCCACAGTACTGAGAAGTACTTAATCAAAATTTTTAAGGTATTATATGAAAAGACAAAACAGTGCACAGTTATCATACATCTGGTTTACTGTTTACTGCAGGCACAAACTTAGATGTTTTTTTATAATGACCTGTAAAGATTTGGCTATAAAAAATCAGGAAAACAATAGTTAAATGTAATTTTAGGCTAGTGGAAATAAAGTGTAATTATCAAGTACGTGTTAGATCACTTGATACTGATAATAAGATTTACATTAGAATTTGGTTTTGATATTGCTAAAAATATAAACCAATACTTAAATTATGCAGTTTCTTAAAGTGCCACCATCCATCGATCAGTGCAGTAAAAATTAATGTTAGAAGTTCAAGGTCATATTAAGCGTTTGAACACAAATACTTTCTTTCCCACAATCAGACAGAATAACAAAACACGCTTACGTATATGTAAGGTGTTTGGACTATGGTTGAGATAACTCTTATCTCAAGTAACTTTATCATGTGTCGCAAGAAAACAAGTGAGGATCGAAAAGGGATCTGTTCCCTTTAATTTAAATTATTTATTTGTGCGGTTTGTGTTGATAGAATATAATTTTTTCACAGCATACCAATAAAATTGCAAAGTAAGTGGTAGTATTTATATTTTATGAGGAAAACTATTGAATTTTGCTAAAATATCACGTGAATGTACTATTTTTTTTTAATTTAATCGTAAAGAGAGCGCAACCAAACTTTCATTTGTCTATGAATGTTATTGCGTCATCTATAGTCACCTGGTAAAGTGTAAACATGGATGTGAGATTGGGAAATAACACCTCCATCAATAGCACAGCTAATGACTCAGAAGTTGCAAATGCCATTGAAGCGGACGGAATATTAGATGACAAACTTTTAGATGCAGTGACTCCACGGGCAACTGTGTTAGATGAAGTGGAAGTGGAGGAGGAGACTACGAGAAGAGCCTTTTGCACCCGATGTCGCACCATCTCCTCAAGTTTTTTATCGAGTTCTTATGTTAGTGATAATTACAGTATTGGAAGTAACGAAGGAGTAGGACAGCGAAATTCTGTGTCACAACAATTAAGAGACCCAGTGGCTGGTCTCCAGACTGATTCTCGGGATGATGCCGATGACGTGCCACTTTTGCGAGTAAGTTCGGAACTTGGGCTAGATCGAGCGTAGGCTAAAGCTCGGGTGGCTAGATAAAGTTTGAACCAAAGACTTTCAAGACGTCAGGCCAGTTTAGATTCAACCAGAACCAGAAATTGTAAATTAGGCTGGCTACTCGCGTAGCATAACCTATCAAGATGTGCTTAAAATAGCCTACTGGTAGCCTAGTAGTAACTTCGGTTATTTTTCGGAAGACTTCAGCCACCTCCCACATTATAATTTATATTTTTCTTGGGTAAAACACATCAAAACAAAAAATTTCACCTCAATACACGACCTTCGCAAATGCTTAATAACAGAGAAAATTAATTAATCAAATTATGACTTATAAGGTAATACAACACCAGCCCCCCACCCCCCTCCATAGCTAATACGTCAAAATTATAACCAGTAAACACCCCTAGGTTACATTAGGTTGGTATTTTTAGGTTCTTTTAGTGCCCTATCATTTCTTAGCCATTTTTGCATGAAAAGCCCAAAATGGTTTTTCATGCAAAAATGGCTAGCTGGAACCTTCCAGAATGGCTGGCTGGAGTCTTCTGAAAAATTACAGTAACTTTTTCATGACATCCAAGGTTAGGTCATGTCTTAAGCTATGTAGGTTATGACACTCATTCGCAAATGTAGGCTAGCTAGCAAGGTGATGATTTAATATGAGTAACACTATAGAAAAACTCTGCACGGCTTAGGCTGTTACCTTGGAAATTGAGTTTTCCATTACTTTTAGTTTGCTGATGAAGGAGGTGGTGCTGTTTATTGATGGTCAGTTATTATTAACCTCACATCTCTGTTGGGGATCCTTTGGGAAAAGGGGGGGTTTTGGATGGGGTAAAAGACAGGGAGAGAGAACGGACTTGTTGTTATGATAGCCACCCTGGAATGGATCTGTGCTTATGCAAGGCATATGGGAGCCATATGTTCAAGAAGGGATTGGCTAAGGAAGCCTATTACAGAAGGAACTATACTAACCTAACCTAACCTAATAGCCCGAGTTACTTAGCTGGGGGCTCTACCCCTTCCCATGACCCCCCGGTGAAGGAAAACCCCTTATTTTACCAAAATTTCTCCTATAACACTGCGCATGCTCGACAGCATTCCAGGATGGCCAGCATATATACAATAGCACATCAGTTCTGAGGTTAATTACAGTTGAACTCAAAAAAAAGATAATGGTAAATTCTTAATAAGCAACCAAAATTCTATAGAAAAACAATTTCCAAGATAGTAAGCCATGCAGTTATACTATAGTTCTACCTTTATATGGCATACAGTAGCCTACAGTCATTAATTTTTCATTGAATAGATAGCCTAAACTTTTTTCTGACTGCATAGGCTACCTCATGTTTTGTGCACTTTTTCCATTATTGTTTGCATAAACCACTCAACCTCTTTTGATATCACCATCCCCAGTAGCTTCATCTGTCAAACAATTGCAGGGGTGGGCCCAGTAAGAAATCAATGTTTTTCAGTTGGGAAACCAATGAGTAAATAGTACAAATAGCTATGGTCAAAAATTTAGAAATCAAAAGGTAGGGTAAGGTGTGAGCACAAAAATGGGGTTCTTTTGTGTAGCCTTGTCTTAATTCGTTATGGTTCTAGGAATGCTCGGTGGTTAAAATGGAAAATTTGGTTGAAATTTTTAATGTTTTTAAATGAAAATTATTACAGGCAGTCCCAGGTTATCGGTGGGGTTCAGTTCCCGACGGCGTGACGTCAACCAAAAATCGCCGCTAACCGAAAATTGGTGATAATAGCACTGATCCCCGGTTAGTGGCGCCGATAACCAGTTAGCGGCGCCGATAACCGGTTAGCGGCGCTGCCGATAAGAGGCGATCAGCGCCGTTAACCGGTTATCAGCACTGATAACCCGTTATCAGTGATGAAAATCTGGTTATCGTCGTCGCTAGACAAGCGCCGTAAAACCGGATTGCCAGTAACCGAGGCTGCCGATAACCGGGGACTGCCTGTATTATTATTATTATTATTATTATTATTATTATTATTATTATTATTATTATTATTATTCAGAAGATGAACCCTATTCATATGGAACAAGCCTACAGGAGCCATTGACTTGAAATTCAAGCTTCCAAAGAATGTGGTGCTCATTATGAATTTAGAGAAGCTCAAGGGAAATGCAGAAAGAAGAGATCTCTCATTAAAAAGAAATAATAAGTTAATAAATAGATAAAAATGTATTAAAATGCAAGGTAAAGCATTGCATCTTCGCTTGAACTTCCAGTTGCATGACATCTTTAGGGAGACGGTTCCACAGTCCAACGATGTAAGGAATAAAGGACCTCAGGAACAGAGAAGTTCAACAGCAAGGCACATTTACTGCGTATTGGTGCTGCTGTTTAGCGAATCTGATTGCTCTTGGCAGGAAAAGGGGGTCAGGGATCAATTGTGAGTGTGAGAGATCTCTATTAAAATACAACTTTTGAAAAAGTGACTAACAAGAGGCCATCCGACGATGGCCAAGTCAAAACTGCTAATATTAGGAAATAGAAAAGGCATAATCTGGATGCTTTATTGCTCTCCCTTTGCATACATTGTATGCAGTTCTTGATTTTATAGCAACTATAAAATCTGTTCAGACTTATGTATTGTACTCGAACCCTGAAGTAAAATCTGAGCAGTATACTTTTATTTTTATAGTACTGTATGTTGAATAGAGAAAAAAAAAAACACTGGGGAACAGGTGGTGAAAAAAGCAGTGGATATGGAAGTGTCAGGACAAAATCCTGTAGGAAGGCTCAGGAAGTCATAAAGAAGGGGATAGATGAAAACCTAGACCTGATAGTTCAGAATGGAAGAGTAGCCTACAGGACAGAAAAAAGTGAAAGGATTCCTTTTACGTCAGCCCCAAGCAAGGAAAAGTTGATGTTCATTTGAGATAATTAAATATTTAAGTTTAACTATTGCTGATCGTTATCTCTCTGTGCAGGGTGCAGTTGTGTCTTCTGTTTTTCACAATCTATTCTTTTCAATCATTCCATCTCATAAACTAAAGTTCTTCAAGGGTACTTGAGTGAAATTTTAGTTCATTGCTCTTTACTCTATTTTTTTATTTGTAAGATAAGTAAAAAAAATGTTTTCTTATTGTACCAGGCTCATTTTATTTCCCTATCTCTCTCATGAGGAATTTTATTTTTTTTTGTCACAAATGGGTTTTCATGATGTGAAATGAGTTCTCTTCACTCTTTTGTCTTATGCATTTTTCACCTGAATTATCGTCTGATCATGATCTGCTCCTGAGCCAGTTTTCATAACTTCCAGGGACTTCCATTAGGCCTTGGTTTTGCTACTTCCATATCTACTACTTTGCCTAGATATTCTCGAACTTAGATCTTGGCATATTTTCTTTTCACTGGATGCCATATTTCTCTCCCACCTCCCAGTTTGTAATATGATCTTCCCACTGCACGGTGGCCGTGTATGTTGGTATTTTGAAGTAACATTTTAAAATCCTATATTTTCTTGTCATTGCTCATGGATGCAACATAATTACAGCATTTGCTCTGTTTACTAATGGGATATTTTTACTTTCAGTCACTTTCCATTTCTTCCAGGCTCGTTACATTACAGCATTTTATCAGATTTTTTTTTCATTGTAGGATGATGATAGTGGAGAAGCAGGACAAGGTGGCTTGTCTGTGTCTAGTTCACAGTCTGACCATTGTCACACACCTAGACAGGGGAATCGGGCATCAAGGAAGGCCATGACCAGGCTAATAATTGCATGTTGTCTGACAACTCTTTTTATGGTAAGAAGTTTTATTGCAGTAGTTTGTAGGCAGTTTTCATTAGAACTTTTGTAGTGCAAGATGGGGGCCTCTGCCAGTAACTTGGATTGTCATTTATTCTTGCTAACAATGAATCAACTAACCAAGAAATTTGCAGGAGAAACAGTTACCTGTATAGAATTGATTCCCTTTTTTTATTTTCTTGCAAAGATGATCATAATTTTTTAATTGAGTTTAATGCTGTTTAAGTAGGTTAAACCTTGTAAGAAACTGACATGTTCTTGTTTTCCACGTCAGGCTGGTGATTTTTAGATTTGGTTTTGACAAGTTAGTTCTTTCTTTCATTAGATTGGTGAAGCTGTGGGTGGCTATCTTGCCAATAGCATAGCCATCATGTCAGATGCCGCCCATCTCCTGAGCGACTTAACATCTTTCATCGTATCCTTAGTTGCAATTTTCATTGGAATGCAACCGGCTTCTAGAAAAATGAACTTTGGCTACCACAGGGCAGGTAATGGAACATCCCTCTTCATTACAGTTGTAAATTATAGTTTTAAGAATGGTTACAAAATTTTTCCATAAAATGCACATACTGTAGTAATGTACTTGAAGTGCTTTTTGCAAAGATATAGGAAAAGCATTAAATTTCACTGTAGATTTTATTCACTGAAGCATACTCATTGCTTTCACTTGGCACCCTTCCTGTGCGTTAATCATGCGGGTCCCAAGTATATTGATAGACTGTATCATATGTACAATACATTATATGCATCTTTAATCCTGAACTTTCCTCGTAAAGAAATGTTAAGATTATGTTTTTAAACTGGATGCGGGTTTCTCATCTTTTCTAGGAGAATAGGACTAGCACCAGCAGTGTTTTTATACAGGTTTGTGCAAAAAGTGGGTAAACCGTTTCATTACATGATCTAACGCCTCTGTCTTGTAACAATAATAAAGATAACTTTAAAATCCCCATAAGAAGGGAATAATAATGTTTAAGAAATTGGTGCCTAGGTTAGTCAAGACATTTCTTTTTAGTTATTGCTTTGAAATTTCTCCATGCAGGTATGAGTGTACAGTACTTTCTTTTATTTAAACAGTTTTTCACCTCTTGATTAAATGACCCAAATGATTTAACAGGGACCTTTTTGCAGTTATCATAGTCGTACAGTATTCGAGGATTCTACAGAGGAGTACCTGTACAGGAAAAGGGCCCCGGGCTGTTGCTGTATTCAGATAAAATATTTCTACCAACAGAATTTGAAGAAGTGTTAGTGGACATGTTTAAGAAATGGAAGAATGTAATGGAGGGGAGAGGAATGACAACCAGGGAATTATCTTTAAACCAGTTCAAGATAGAAAATTTTGAAAATTTTTGTCAAATTTTCTTTTCATTTGTTTTTTATGCAATGTCTGACATAGGTAGCAGTAATATATACTGTACATCATTAGGAAAGGAATTTATCATACTCTTTCATGGGTCAAAAAATTATAAATCTCCATTATGCTTGTAGAAAAGCATTCATTTATAAAAAGTAAGGAAATTTCTGTTTTTGTCTAACTTCAGTGTACCATTCTGATAATTTAATTTGGTTGTTTTTTATTCCAAAATTAAATACAGAACAGTTATTACCCCAAAACCAGCATTCTATTTTGTAAAACAAATTCATGACAAGTGGTAAAAGATAATGGTCTTTTTAAGCTGTTAAGGGGAAGCAAAGTGTCTGATTTACTACAGATACGTGTTACTGCTAGATGGCCATTGGTAATTTCTAAACGTTCGTTACAAATTATTATCTTATTTCAGAGGTCCTGGGAGCTGTAGTCAGTGTCTTAATGATATGGCTCATTACTGGAATTCTAGTGTATGCTGCTGTAGAACGTGTTACGTCCATGGACTTTGAAGTAGAATCTGATGTCATGATAATCGTGTCAGCACTAGGGGTGGTTATTAATATAATGTAAGTATTGTAACTTTAGATTTCTATGAGGCCACCATATATTTTAAATATGCAAAAAATGGTTTTAATTCTGTCAAAGACTAATATTGAGTACTGAACTGATTTTGATGAAGGTTGGTGTTAGCTTTCAATTCTATACATATTAAAATATCCATCAAGCACACATGGAGGTTAGCTTGATTTATAAGCACAAAATGCACATTTCCATAACAAACTTACGATCAGCATGCATGTGTACGTGACGTACAATGAGACTTTGGTATTATACCCCAAAACCTTAGGCTAAGCATGCTACATTCCCAGTGAGCCCAGTGCAAACAAAAAGTTAACACAAACTATAGAATCCACAGAAGTACTAACAACATAGTATCACAATATGAAGTAAGTAGAATACAACTTTTTTCATAGTACAATATTTTGAATTTTTAAATTGCAGTCTTGGTGTTGTTCTGCACACTGGATCTGGTGGCCACGGTCACAGTCATGGAGGCCATGGTCATTCACATGGAGGGTCTTCAGAGCAACAGCCAGCGTCATCCGGCACCAATGTCAATGTGAGAGCGGCGTTTATACACATCATCGGTGATCTTTTACAGAGCATTGGAGTGTTGATAGCTGCATATATCATCAAGTTTTATGTGAGTAAACAGTTTTGTGTGTGCATGTAGAAATAAGTTTCTCCTTTAAGCTTAAGTTTACAACAACAAAAATTATTTATCAGTGGTTATTTATTTATTTATCAGTAGTTATTGTTGTTTAACAATACAGTTTTACTCTCAAATGCCTTACCTAAAGTATTTGTTATTAAATGAGTTGTTTTAAAGCTGAGTTGGAGACTCTTGTTCATCTCAGCTGAAGAACCATTGCAGTACTGTCCAACTATTTTTAAAGTTTTTTATCAGTTTGCTGTTTAATCCTTTTAGTTCCTTTGGTTTTTGCTAGTTGTTTTATCAATTAAAATGAAATGTTTTGGAGTGTGCAGTATAAGAGTCAAGAAATATTTTGGTGATGAAGTAATACAGAATAAGGGAGAAAATAAAATTGTTGATGAATGAGTAGCTGAGAAGTTGATGGGCAGACAAATGGGAAAATCAGCGTATAGCTGTTAAGAAGGCTGCTGCAGATTCATGAACAGTGTAGAAGGTGGTTTGTTCTTACTGGTGGATCGAGTGGTGCGTAATTGATGGGATTGTGATGAAACAAATGTCTTTTATGCATAAAAATAACAATAGTGTTAGTTGCAGTAGTATAATCAGTATAAATTTTTGGAAGAATGGTAAAGTTTACAAAGATTTCATAACTGATGATTTTTCTTTTTATTTTCAAAGCTTACACTTGGCAGCATAAGTGAATCTTGTAGTTATGTGACCACTCTAATCTTATTCTTTATACCCATGTTGCAGCCTGAATACAAGATTGCAGATCCCATTTGCACATTCATATTCTCTGTCTTGGTTATCATTACAACCATACCCATTATGAGGGATCTTAGTCATGTGCTTATGGAAGGAACTCCCCATGGAACTGATTATGCAACTGTCTCAAATAACCTTATGACAATACAAGGGGTGAAAATGGTTCACTCATTGCACATATGGGCCCTGACACTGGATAAAAATGCCTGTTCTGTGCATCTGGCCATAAGTAAGTACAATTCTTTTTCATTATTTCTTACCGTCTTTTCAAAAGTTTAGTAAAGTTGAAGTAGCTTTGATATTCACATACTGTCTTTTCAGAGTTAATTAAAGTTGAGGTAGCAGTGGTATTTAAGTACTTAGTGTTAGTAGTCACATACGTAGTTACTTGACGAGTGCCTTTAAGTATTGATTACTATAGTATAGTCTCTTAAATATCGACTGATGAAAAACATTTGACTACAATAGAATGTACTTTGTAGTCCTAGGTTTTCATTAGGGAAGGCATTGTCCTGAAGATTTTCTACTTAATCTTTTCCAGAGAGAGCAGCTTGGTGTTAACCTAAATTTAATAAGAGATATCCTATGCTTTTAGGTGCAGAGACTGACCATGACACAGTGTTACGTGATGCTCAACGAATTATAAGATCACGTCATCACATATATCAGACAACTATTCAAGTGGAGCGCTATGAACCATTACAGATGGACAGTTGCCAGCAGTGTCAACCTCTTTCAAAATGAGGAATCTTTAAAGTATTCTGTTTTGTTATTTTTCCTTTCTTTGAAGCAAAAACATCATGGCAGAGCCAGCATCCATGATGGACTCTATAAATTTTGTAAAATCAGATCTACTAAGGGTGAAATTCTGTGATTCTACTTAAGCAAAGACAGTTACCTCTTTAATAGGCAAAACCGGTTTTGAGCTGTAAGTATTCACTTGGTGTTTAAAGTAATCATTAAACAGTACTTACCTTACTATTGTTTAATGTTTGTTTGTTTTTTATAATAATGCAGATTGTAAAGTAATAAACTGTATTCCTTGAGTTCAGGCATATGTGAAAATGGTTCATTTTTTTATTTATTCATTAGAATTATGGAAGGGTTTACATGTTAATGAGAGACCTTTATGGAAGAAAATGGTGGCAGGTTTTTTGTACAAATGGTGCCTTAATGGCACAGTTTTGTTGTGGAAATTACAGGATATTCTTAACTGAACCATTATATCTTTCAAAACTGGCCATGAAAAGAAATTGTTGGACATCTGTCTGACAAACCCCCCCTCCTTCCCCCACTCATTGAAAGTTGATCTGATAATCTTAGCAGCCTTTTATAATGATTAAATTCATCCCTTGCAGCCTTTGAAACTAGAGAATTGGATATTTCTTTTTTCATTAAATTCATCCCTTGCAGCCTTTGAAACCAAAGAATTGGATTTTTGGTTTTTGTTTTCAGATAAGTTTCAAAGTTAGTATCAGCTTGTTTTCATATTTTTTTTTTTTTTTAGCATTGCATAAAGAAAGATTTAGATGTATTTTAAAGTATTTTGATTTTTAATATTTTTGGGTGTGACCAGTTATACGCCTTTTTTTAACGTATGAACGAGAGCTTGGTTTTTGGCTATCATAAAATGTATGAATAATTAGTTGGGGGCATTTCAGTTAATCATAACATGGCTCATTTTTGGTCATGAAAACCCATAACTTACTTTAGGTTGTAAGGCTTTTTTTTTAGTGGCCATAAGAAAAATAGTGAGCTATGGTTGAAGGTTAGTTTTGCAGTTTAGAGTCATTTAATATGAATTTATTATTACAGTTAATTCTTATATCATGTTAAACTATATTGTTCTTTTGTTCACCTTGAACAATGCCGTAATATATTTTGTGAGTATCAAGTCAAATTAAATGGACTGGTCCACCTTTAAATTTACTACCTCAAAGTATTCGTGAATTTAGTTTTTGTAGAGAAATAATTTCTATGTAGGTTTTAATTCGGAATATTTTTGATGTGAGTAAAAATTGTAATAAATGTTTCATCGCCAAAAGTGATAATGAGACTGTAAGGGAACTTCTCACGTAAATTCTGAAATCATTCCTTATATGTATAGTTGAATCACGAAAGTATGAATATATAAATAAAGACAAAATCCACGAAGGATTACTGCAAAGTCTTTCAACTTCTTGTCCTTTACTTAGCTAAGTAAAGGACAAGAAATCGAAAGACCTTGCAGTACTCCATTGTTTCTCTTTCCTTTATGGATTTTGTCTTTATACTTAGGTATATTTTATGAAAATGAACTTTTTGTGAAAGATACCGCAACACGAGATTACATGTACAGTACCTCAGAGTATCGTGATTTTAGATTTACTGCAGTAGGATGTCAGGTCTTAACAAGATATATAAATAAAACTATAGTATCTTTGTATCAGTTTAAAATCCAGGAATTTTCATGGAAGAGAATTGTTTTCATATCATCAAATGTGATTTTAGGATGGATTACTGTACATAATTTGAAAAAAAAGGCAACATTTTGAAAGCTATGAAGAAGAATAAATAAACTAAGTGATTCATGCGCAGAGATTGTTTAAGAAATTAGGCTCCCCTGAATTGTGCTGGCTTTGTTATTTGTACCATAGATCTACTGTGGTTGTTTTGTCTTGGTGGCTTCTTATATTCAGAGGTCTTCTTACATATACAATTTTGTATATATATATGAATATAGAATTCTTCATTTTATTTGTATATACAGGACATGCCATTATATAAGCTGATCACTGATATAAATTTTTTAAGCGTTGTAAAGATTGTTAGTTTTATACATAATTTAGCTGAGTGAATGGTCTGAATGAAACAATTGTTTTGAGTGAGGTGAGTTTCTCTTGTTAGACAAAGATGTAGAGTTTTTATATAAAAAAAGCAAACATGGAGTTAATAGATAAACCTTTTCTTTAACCATTTTCCCTTTTTAAAACAGTGCTGATATAGTCAATGGTAAGGTTCTAAATGCTGTTGTGGTCTCTGATTATAAAATACATTGGTCAGAGCCATTGGATGGAATTTTTGTCGGTCAGAGCTATTGGATGGAATTTTTATCTCTTTCTGTACGAATGATGCTGTTTTCCAATATGGAACACTCCATTTTAGTCACTATTAAGCTTTCAAATATTTTGTACTGTCAAAAGGCATGATATTTCAAAATGGATCCAACTGCCTGTTCTGAATTAGCAAAATGTCAGTGAAACCAAGTTTTTACTGTCTGTGTTGCTTATTGCCCATTCCACTTCCTTCTCAGAAAAGGTTTGATTTTTGTTTCAGTATTGCATCTTGTCATTTAACAGTGAATAGCTACAAGCAAGTAAAATTGCAGAAGATTCTTATGCGATGCTAGCAATGGTATTTTTATTCCAGTACTATATTCTAAAGATAAGTTAAACATTTCAAAATATATAGCGAACAGTGACATTCAACCTCACTCTTTTTTTGTTTCATTGAAAGTTTCTAAAGCTGAATATCTTTTTTTCTCTTCATATCAAGCTGTATGGACTTGTAAAGTTTGTGAAAAACGTAGAGGAATGCATCTGCAAAAATTGCTAAATTGTAGTTGAGTAATTTTGAATTTTAGTAATAGACACGGTGGTTGTGAAGTTTTTAGAAGCAGCTTAGACAGATTGCATCTTCATGGGCATTTAGGATGATTGATAGTAAGTTCATTTTTTGTTTTCCACGTTTCACTTGAATTTCTTCAATGATGTATAATTGAACTGTGCAAAATTTTTCTTTAGACTCATAAGGACAGTGTTATTTTTTATTTTGAATTGGGGTTTCGTGTTGCTAGAACCATATGAATTTGGTGATGCAGCTTACTCACTAATTAGATGTCGGAACTGTCTTATGATAGAAGTTTATGTTGAATTTGTGTGATTCCTAAGTATCCTAGACAGCCAGACATTTGACCAATGCCCAAGTCCAAGTAAATGCAAGATGCACATCTACTACTGACTCACTTCGAAATGCATTATACTCCTCAATATCATTTGTAAATTGAGTACGTACAGCTTGGCTTGCTCACATGTAGGAAGTAAATAAATATAGCAATTTTTATATACTTGTATTTATTGTGAATTTGTATAATTTGAAATTTCCTTTTATTTTCAGAAAGATTCCTATATTTCTAAGTCTTTTGAGAATGGTTGTCGTCATTTTGTTGGACACTTATTTTTTATATGTTTGTTTATCGATTTCCATTCGTGTATACCATGTTAGTCCTCCTTTCATGGAAAATTTGTGGTGCTCCATATGATAATCATATCAGCAGATTTTCAAGGAAATTTGTTGTGAAAATAGTTTTCTTGTAATTGATATACTATATACAACTCATAACTACTGTAGTTTGAAAAATATCAGAAACCATTGAAAATAGTTTTTTTGAAGTTATTTTAATTTTTATATTGATATTATTATTTTTAAAATTACATGAAAAATAACTGGTTTTTTTATTATCAGCCTTGCATGCCTTTTAATGGAAAGAAATCTTCAATACAACGTATAGCACATTCACTATAGGGGAACCATGTATTTTTGTATAGACTCATTAAATCAACTAAGGGTGTGTGATATACAGTACTATGGCACCCAGTGGCAAAAATGTTCAGTTTCTTGGTATCCGATTTGCCCTTGAGAGTTTTAGAAACAATCCGTTGCAGAAATTCATGATTTGCGATGGTTCAGGAAGGGCAGTGGAGCCTAAAAAGGCTGCATTTGAACACACTGTAGTATGCTGCTCAGTGCTCATGTTATTAATTGACCTTTGAAGAAATATGGGTTTAGCCGGACTCTGTACCTGCATCTGTAGGACTTGTAGATGGCAACAATGCAAGTGCAATAGAAAATCAGCAATAAATAAATCAGTTGGACAAACAGCTAACTGTAGAAACTTTGGTGTCTTTGATTAAACCTTATATTATGAATAAAGAGCAAAATTAAGGGGAAAACCAGTCAAATTGAAATTGGCTGTGTACATATCAAAATGTGTAGGACATTGGTCCATGAAGGCATTCGTGTAGATGAAGCTGAAAATTGTGTAAAATAGCAATATTTCTTGCAACTGACCTGTGGTTACATGTTGAAGAATAGATGTAGTGACAGAATCTGAAAAATGGCAAGGTGAACGGGCAATATGAAAGTTACGATCTGTCAAAACATATTTCCCTGACAATTATCAGATTGCAGTGTTGAATACTTTTAATCAAATGTCCAACCTATTTTACGTAAATTATAATACACTTGTGTCAAAGCTCCTAAGGAAAAGACAGTAAATGGTCATTGTCACCTCTGTAAAATTATTGAAAGTTGCAGTGCCAAATAATAATGGGTATAAATATAAGAACTGAATCATTTGGGCAAAACCTGTGAGTCTGTTGGTTAGTGTTCTGGTCAGGCAAATATTTTGACTGATTATGATCAAAGAATGTTGTGTGCTATTGTCAAGTACGTCTTCTTTTTTTTTGCATTTGTCAGATGGTAGGTTGTGTATCACTCTTGGTTGATTCCATGAAAATGTGCTGTATATCCTTTATTGTTAATGCTACAATGACATGTTTTATTGTAAAATGATCAGAACATTTCTTTGAAATGGAACTTTATGAAAGAAAAGAATGTGTAAGCATAAGAAAAGTAGCGACAATAAGGTATACAATTAAAGTATGTATACTAAAAGAAGGGTTAAGTGTAAGGACAGGGAAGAGTGAACGAGAGAAAAAAAGTTATAACCAACCACAGAAAATAGTTAAAAGGAAAAGTGATATCACTGAGCGAAAGGCTGAGAATTCTGGTCTATTCTGAATGAACCCCAGTTCTTTATAATTGTTTCTGCTTCAGGTTTCATCCATATGCATATAAATTTTATATATTAATTTGTGGAGCCAAAGCTACAAGGAGTTCATTTTTTAAATGTGGTTTTAGTAGGTTATATGATTATAATATCATTGTAACATAATCGAAGAAATATCTAAGCTGTCTCAGTAAAGTGGAAGTAAGGAAACATTAATCCAAATCTGAAATGCAACAGTGAAGAAAATGTCTGACAAAATTACCAGTGATAAATACAGATGTATACTGTTACTGACAATAACTTGATAAATTCAGTACTGAGGAATTTTTAAGTTTTCAGTATTTGTATTTTATTACGTGTTATTGGATTACTGCAACTTTTATTGCAAATTTGTGTAAGTTTTGTGCATCATTGATTACTATATTTTTATATCCCAAATACTATCAATTGCACCTGCCTTTTTGGCATCGTTTGTACATTATTTTCTTCCAGATAAGTTGGATCTCAAATTTTCGTGTTTTTAGCAATACAAGGCTGCTAGTAGTTAAGGCCAATGAACTTGACTGAGCCTGTTAGAGTTATGTATAAACCTTGGGCAATTTGGTAACGTACTACTGTAGTTCATCCTGGAGATATTGTTCATTATGGCTTTTATGGCATTTTATTGGAAAGCAATATTGTAAGGACTGAAACTCTATATATCTCTTCCTTAGATTTCTTCATAAACAATCTTTCTGAGTCAGCAATTTGGACTGGTTGTAATCCCAGAAATTTGAAAGTGTTAAGAGAACTCCATATGTGACTTTATCTGGGAAAGATATTTTCAAGTTTCAGTTTTATTGTAAAAAGTTGCACCAAAAAGAAATCATGAGTACTTTATTGGAATGTTTTTGCGTTGCTGTGAATCCAACTCTTGATACTGAGGTTTTTTCCTTAGATACTCATAATTTTATGATGCCTTCTTATTTATATTGCCAAATGAAGTATATTCTACATTAAAGTACACTATTGAAAACGCCATTTTTAATTAAGCATTAGTTTTTTTTTGCCACTTAATCAATTATACAGTAGTCATTGTTGAATCATGGAAAAATATTAATATTGAGATATTGCTTATTGTTATGATAGTTTACTTAGTTTATGTAAATGCACACATAAGCACATACAACATATTTTCTTTAATTAAACTGGATGTACGTTACAGTTTATTAATTTTTTTTATTTAATAGGACCTGGGTTGGTCGCTGATTGAAACCACTAAAGAAAGTGTACAAAATTATAAGAGTGCTCCTGCCATCTATTTCCCAATGTTTTGTGCTTGATTAAAACCTTAGATTGTTAAGAAAATTCAATAAATGGCAAACTACATTCCTTTTATGCATACACGAATTATCTTTTAAGATGTTCTCGTCTGTGATATCTCATGATTTAATGATTTCAAAAATACATAATGTTTTAATTTTTCACTTGTAGTTTTTTGCAGAAAACTCATGCATGTAGTGACAGATGAAATAAGTAATTTTGTGGTATGGGATTTATATAAAATTAAATTGGAGTATTAGATTAAGCCGCCACAGAGTTTTTTTTTTGTAAAACCCAGAAATTCAGTGGGATTCATCCTGTATACTTGAGTGAATTAACATGGATGAGAGCAGTGATTTAGAAGTAAAATAAACCATTGGAATAGAGGGAAATGTGCATTTTCAAAGTTACATCAGTCATACCAGTCAGTTTACCATAAGAATTTCACAAATGGTGAAGAGTCGTTTTACTAAAATCAACATGGTGACCTGTGTTGGACTAAGCGAGCAACCCAAAAGATAACAAGTAAGAACATTGGAACTCCTTTATAAAGAAATGGATTTTTTGTTGTCTTAGCTAATGTATTTCATAGAAAACTAGAAGTAAAACTATTTGAAGAATGTTACAGGAGAACATATGTATTTAACAATGGCATTTGTAAAAGATTGTTGTTGGGGTTGTGCTGTGTGGTTAGGTCGTTTCTGGCTCATTTGTATATTGTGGGATAAGAGAAGATAACATCATACTGTACTTCTGGAGAGTCCATAACCATAGTAATTTTTTATACCTAGATTTTAGTTTTTGGTAATATGAGCTACCGAAGCAGTAGTCCAGAAGTTAAGAGTTTATTTTTTGAATATCTTTGCCTATTTTGTAAATTTACATATCTTGCAAAATATTTAGCCATGTTTTGAGCATATTGTGTACAGAATATAGTCATTGCAGCTTTGGTTGTGACTGGTTTGATGTATCTCTGTGGATTTGTGAAGTGCTCTAGTTGGATAGGGAGACATGCTTCTGACACAGAAACGTTTTGAAGTACAGGTACATGTTAGTAATTGGAGTCTATGATTATGAATGCTCTGTGAACATACAGGAATTTTGTTTATACAGTATTCTTGTTTCATATACAGTATAGCATTCTTCTGGAGTTCCTTGGTATTATTGGATGGTAAATTTCTTTGTTTCTAAACATCAGAGACACCCAGTGATTGTTCAGTTTGAGCTACTCATATCTCATGAAATGACAGGTTGCACTGCCCTCAGCTACCTTTGCAGTATGGGTAGAGTTATTGGTGGTTGAAGCGTTATTGTACTTTTTGTGCACTGACTACTTAACCTTGTCTTTTTGCAACTGAATAACACCATTGTGATGGTGCTAAATTGCTTCAGCCATTTGTGGTGTTTTGAAGTGTTATTATATTAGAAAAACGATTGGAAGTTGTAAAATGGTATGGAAGAAATGAGAGCACTGTGTATTTCAGATAAGTATTGTTGCTACTTAGGCTAAATTCCTTGCCTTTTGCTGGTTTGGTCAAAAAGTTGTAGATTTCATATGACTATCTGCAGGTCTGGCTTTCCTTCAAAATATATATGAGTGTTCTTTGGCAGGGGAGCAATTCATTTTGAATGCAGTAAGGTTACTCATAGCAAAAACAGGTAGCACTATGGCAGGCAGTTTATTGGTCTGTTTTATGTATGTCTGACCTTCAGTTGTCTGACATCAGTGTTGTTGTTGAGCTAATTTAGTGTCTTGGTTTGCCCCAACTTTTCCCTTACCGGCTGCTCTATTTTACAGACTTAATGTTCGGCTGGTCCTATCCCATTCTGATCTTCTTAGCACTAAACACTGTAGATGGAGTTCAATCTCTTCCTTTAAATATACAACTCAGGTTGATTTAAGCCTGATAGTGTACATTTGTATTTTATTAGTTTGAATTTCAAAACTTCTTTTATTTAATGGCTTACTGACCATTACTTTAGATAGAATTCTGGCTTATGTAGTGAGCAGGTAAACCAAGTCAGCAGGATACTTTATTCTGTGATGCTTTTTAGGCAGCATCATTCCTTTAGTAGTCAATTAGTGGTAACGGTAACCTAGACGGTCTTCCAACAGCATAAGACCTGAGGATTAAGACACGCAAGTCAAAGGTTCATATGCTGGGAAACACTACTCGTGTATTTTTTATTTCAGAAATTTACCATTATAATGGCTCCCACTGTGATAAACATGTAATAGTTTTATAAACTGCTTCTTTAAAATTTGTTTATTGGGGTTTTGGATTATATTTCTAACTATACTTACTGCTTGTTTTGACTGAAAAAGTTTATCATTACCCTTTTTTTATTTAAGGCTAATATTTTCAAAGAGCATTGGCCAAATAACATAAGAATAAATATTTATTGTCTTAAAAGTGTTTTGTATTAGTTGAATCACAGAATATTAAAATTATCTGGTTTATCATGCAATGCTTTGACTGTATTTGTATATTTTCTTTTGATGGGCCACTGATATATTTACTTGATATTTGATATTTATGAATATTACATGATAGAATAAGCCATGAATGGTCTTACTGTAAAATGGAGTTAAGACAACGAGTGTGACCTTGTATTTCCAACGGAAAACTTTCCAGTATACTTCAGCTTCACAGTATTTATAATGGCAAGCACCAGAACTAACTTCATTTTCCACTGAGACTTCTGAAATCTGTGATGCCCCAATATTCTGATGTTGGTGGTCATAGTACATACTGTAGGTATTATTGTAATACTAGAAAGTGATAACTTTGATAGAAATAAAAAAGAACTATTTATATACATATGTTGGTTTCACTGAATATTTCCAATAAGCAGTGATGAAGATGACTTTAAGAAAAGATTGTTTGATTGAAAAACTTATTTTTCTTATGATATTTTATCATGGAAAAGTCCGTAAAACTGTACATACAGATGCTTTTTTGGAATTAGCAATTGAGGCTTTCACAATACAAGGTTTATCGGTATGGAGGGATATTTTTTGAAAACCGGCCAAAAGCTCGTAAGCAGAAAATGAAAATTCGAATGCTAACTTTGTCGAAAATCGCATCTAGTAACATGCATTTTTTGCGTTGTGGGCTACCAAGAATGTGCCTTCCTATGATAACTTTCGTCAAGCAATGTGAAGGGTCTACCTCGGCCAGCTAGGCGGCTCAGCCAATCCGCACGCAGAACGAGAGTATGCGTCAGCCAATCAGCGAATGTTTACATATTGTTTTGGTCCTTTCACCCCTGAGATTGATTCACTGCAAGTATTTCGAACGCACTGAGATGTAATACTTAGCTTCTGGACATTCGTATTTGGTATGCGATCGCTCTTTTGGTGTTATTGGAAAGGCAATTGCAAACACTGGAAAATTCATGAGGAACATTCACGACTATTATGACATCATCAGCCTAGAGACCAGATAAAATCAAATTCCCTACATACATAATGAAGAAGGAAAACTTCAAAGATTTTGAGGAGGTATTCACCGCCAAAAAAGCAATAAAACGTTCGGCCCCTGGAAAGCAGTTACAACAATATTGTTGTAACCCTCATGAAAACCTCCTCAAGGCTAGCTTCAGTATTCCTGATGCCAAAGCAACAAGAGTAGGCTACAAGGGTGGTGCCGGGAAAAAAAACATTAAGGCCAAACAGACATTGATCTTTTTGGCCCTCCTAAGAGAAAGTATTTACGTGACTTCTTTACTGATAAAAACAAGCTCCGCGACACTGAATACCTGACAAACAATTTCTTGGTAAAGGATGGTCGAGGTGACTACGAGATCTGACAGCAAATCAACATGCAATGGTGTTGATTTTACCCCTGATGATCCTTCACCAACGGATGAATTTTTGTAGGATTATGAAGAGGTCAGGTTCATCCCTACATCTCCATCCAACTAAGTTACTCAATCGCCCCCACCCCACTGACGACTTTGAACGAAAAAGGACTATGGATAATAGATAACTAACTGGACATAACCAAGAAAAACAGAATAACAGGTGCCAATCTAATAATCAAGACCGTAGGTTCTACTTGCAGGAACCCCCCTCATCAATAAGGTAAATGCTCCCGTAGGGGGGTAGTGCCGTCAGTGCACCACACGGGGTGCACTGTAGGCATTACTAAAGGTTCTTTGCAGCGTCCCTTCGGCCCCTAGCTGCAACCCCTTTCATTCCTTTTACTCTGTCTCCATTCATATTATCTTTCTTCCATCTTGCTATCCACCCTCTCCCAACAATTATTTCATAGTGCAACTGCGAGGTTTTCCTCCTGTTACACCTTTCAGACCTACCTACTCTCATTTTCGTTTCCAGCGCTGAATGACCTCTTAGGTTTCAGTGTTTGGCCTTTGGCCTAAACTCTATAGTCCATTCTATTCCAGTAAGATAAATGCAGGATTTTGTTCATTATTGCATTTCAGGTGTTATAGGATATTAATATTTCTATATTTTCCTTTCTCTATTATAATATGGAGTGAAAGGGAATATAAACACAAAAAACATTATACACTGAAATTAACAAGCTACGGATACACTGATACACTCTCCATTGCTACACATGCATTAACAAAAATCTTCATAGCACAATTATTTTGAAAGATACAATGCTCACAAACATTTTTGGAAAGCGAAAACATTGCCAAACAACATGCGAAAAGATTTTTTTTAGAAATATTTATTGGTTCAAGAAATACAAGAAACAAAGGTACCAAAAAAAAAACGTTAAAAAACATAAAACGAAAAACAATCACCGCTTGCGACTTCAAAATACGTTTAATTTCAATTTCAAAGGTACCATCGTGAAGAAATTTTCATCTTTCAGAATCACAATTTTTTGTTTATATTAACGATACTTTTCATCTTGAAAAATAACTTAGAAAAAATGTCGCTATCGGAAAAAAAGTCACTTTCAATTAACTCGTAATATCATATTTTATTTTTCCACACAAAAATGCGTAGCGCCATAAAGTAGACAGATTTTGATTCATAATGCAACAAAAATCACGAAAATATCTTAAAAAACGACAGGTATCGGTGTTTGAAAATTGCGAATTTTCAAACGCGATTTCTAGCGTTATTTAGATCTTTAGAAAAACTGCGATAGACCCTTCGTATTGTGAGGGCGTCAGTTATTGTAATACTAGAAAGTGATAACTCTGATAGAAATAAAAAATAACTATTTATATGCATATGTTGGTTACACTGAATACTTCCAGTAAGCAGTGATGAAGATAACTTTAAAAAAAAAATTGTTTGCTTGAAAAACTTATTTTTCTTATGGTGTTTTATTATGGAAAAGTCCGTAAAACTGTACATGAAGATGTCTTTCTGGAACTAGCAATTGTGCTTGGTACTAACTGCCTATTTTTTTCTGAAGAAGTTTGATATATCCACGAGGTTCATTTAAATCACCGTTACCAGAATTGTCTTCATATTTTTTTAAAAATGCTTTTCATGAAAACACTTTTCATGAACCTACAGTGACTTCAGCTTTGAATATTAATAAAACCTGGGTAAGAAGAGCCAGTTCTTTGCTTCGTGACTTTTCAGAAATAAAAGTTTAATGTAGAATTTGCCACCAACAAAAATTATTTTTCAGGAGTACTTTCAGAATATTTGGTCACTGTAGGGGTTATTGATCACAGCGCATTTTACACTGTAGACAATACTGAAGCTATCTTTGCAGTGTCAGTTGATTCTCATTCTTCATTTTACTTATCATCAATTTGCTGTGTTCATCCCCGGCTTAGCTGTCTAACTTCTTTAACTTCACTTGAAGTGTTCACCTTTCACCTGAGAACAAATCCTTAGGAATGCCTAATGACAGTCTCAGGATGCGACTCTGTTTTTGTCCAACTTTGTATTTTGTGGTCATATCAGAGCAATCAGTCTCAAGAAAAATTACCCTGCCTCACTTGGCCTAGGCAGACAATCAGTACACGGTAGACAGAAGATTGCGGTCGGTCAAAGAAAGGCTGGAGGACCTAGGCTAGCAACTTCATCCCAAAAGACTTGCTGAGAACTGGAGGGTTTAATTCCTTTTGGAGCCAGCCCTCAACGTATTAAAGGGAATAAAAAAAGCCAAATGTAAACCTCTGGGCTTCAACCCGCCAACTGAAAGTAGGTATAAAAAAATATGATTGTATGTAGGTGAAGACATATGATGTGTTTATGTAACGCCTCTACCCTACATAAAGGGGTAGCTGTTGGTAATTCAAGTTATGTTTTTGTCTAACTACACTATCTTCTTAACTGATTAGTCACGGATGTAAGGTTTAACGGTGGTTTTTTTTTTTTATGGAACAATCGTTTGTCATTTGTTCCCCTGCAGAGGTGGGGTCCGCTCCTTACCTGGTGGTACTTATTTGTGTGTATGTGTGTGTGTTTTTTTTTTTATTATTTGACCTCTGTCTCTTTCGGCCTCAGATCATCAGTCAAGCTCGGATGATCATCGAGTCAGAGTCTACTGTAGACAGCATAGCAGCATGGACTCGTTTAACAGCAGGTAGTTGTTACCTGTTGTCCTCTACAGTTTTCGAGGATGAGAACTTCAGTCACGTTCGATGATGAGTTGATGGCTCAACCCCAGTCATCAAGGGAGAGGAGGCATTCCTCTGAGACAGCAGTTTGGCTGTCTCAGATATTTGTGTATTTTTGGTTATGCCATGGTTTATGTTAATAACTGATGCTAAGCTAAGCTAAGTATACCTTAGTTTAACCAGACCAATGAGCTGGTAAACAGCTCTCCTAGAGAGGGCTGGCCCGAAGGATCAGACTTATTTTACATGGCTAAGAATCAATTGGTTACCTAGCAACGGGACCTACAGCTTATTGTTGAATCCGAACCACATTATAGCGAAAAATGAATTTCTATCGCCAGAAATAAATTCCTCTAATTCTTCATTGGTCGGTCGGAGACTCGAACTCGGGCCTAGCAGAGTGCTAGCCGAGAACTATACCGACCCGTCCAACGAGGAACTACTTGCAATCCTTATGCTGTGTGCAATGTTTGCGTTTTCTTGATGTAGCCTGAGTGTTGTTTATGTTGATTTGATGTTTTGATAATTTTGCTTGGGTGGTAATGTTTTATTTTAAAGTAACTAATGTTGCTACATCTTTGGTATTTATGATTGAGGCTTTGGGTGTTTGATGTGGTTTACTTATTTATTGACTTAAGCCAGACTCGATTCGGTTGTAAATATGTGTATTACATAGTATTAATAAACTAGGTTTAAGGTCATTCTTGATGTTTTTGTTCTGGATTCTGTCAGTCTTCCCAGCTTTGACTATTGAACCTGATAAACCGAGGTTGGTTCAGGACAATGGATCATTGTGACAGAGTTACCAAGAAGTTATCTGCAAAATAAACTACATTGTTAACAAAAGGTACCAGAAACCCAGTTATCTGCAAAATAAACAATCTACATCGTTGGCAAGAGGTACCAGAAACCCAGTTATCTGCAAAATAAACAATCTGCAAAATAAACAATCTACATCGTTGACAAGAGGTACCAGAAACCCAGTTATCTGCAAAATAAACAATCTACAATGTTAACAAGAGGTACCAGAAACCCAGTTATCTGCAAAATGAACAATCTACATCGCTAACAAGAGGCACCAGAAATCCACGAATCTGCGTAAGCCAGCAATATGCATTACTGGTTAGCAAGGTCTTTGGCTCTTGGCTGGTTGAAAATCTCAGTGTGACAATGATTGTGAGAGTGACAACAACACGGTTTAGTGGGAGGCAAGGATGTTGCCTCTCACTGCTGAAAACTTTCGTTAGGTAAAAATACAGATTTTGTTTAGACTGAGTTTAGTTTTAGCATTTCTGAATACTATGCCGTTAGAGGAGTTCATCTCGGTATTTTAAATGAACAGCTTCATCATTTTGGGGTTCTAAATAGTGAATGATATTTGTCGTTTTAAAAGCTATTCCTTCTTGACACGAGAGCTTTTCGGAGCAAAATTGATTCGTACTAGAGGTCGCCTCTAATCTAACCGTGATCAAATCCCGTTGGGATTTACCCAGTTATTTGGCTGCTTTGTTCATTAAACCCCCATAAGATATCCAGTGGATAACTGAGTAGACTATCATAGAGATTGTTAATATGGTCTAGTCTTGTAATGACATAGTAACGTACAAGCTTTTTCAACATTTATTTATCTAATTAATTTGTTTATGATTATATTTCTTAAGTAGCTGTGTTCAGTTTTCAATGCATGCAATATCTGTACTTGTAATATTTAGGTGTTCAATCAGTATAATGAGTAATATATATATATATATATATATATATATATATATATATATATGTATATATATATATATACATACATACATACATATACTCACTATACTGTGTGTGCGTGCGCGCGTGCGTATGTAGAATAAAAAGATATGAAAACAATTACAGACTTGAGCATGCATGTAGATTAACGTCCAATAACCATAACCAGTCGTCCAAATTAACCTTGCAATATTCCCAGGCCAAAAAGCACAAAACCTCTGCTGGTCTCCAGTTATACCAGCGGCGTGGGCGACTGGCCTCTTCACGGAATCACAATCGGCCAACTCCTGGATGCAGCGGAACGCAAGTATGGAGACAGGGAGGCCGTGGTCTCTGTTCATCAAGGAATTAGAAAGACATTCTCGCAAGCCAATCGAGACGTAAGCACTTATATCTTGTCTTCTTCCCGAGAAAGTGGGGTGGTCTTCAGAGCCTGTCTTCCGTTTAGTTCACTTTCCCCGTCCATTCCTTTAACTCTAGCTATCGTACCTTCCCACTCGGCCGTGTAAGAGAAAGAGCTCACTTTTCTTGAATTTACAGAATAGGGGCTCTTTCTTCCATGTGTTACACCAGGGTCAGCGGGAAGATTAGTAAAAAAAATTAAGTAGAGATTTGTGATTGTGATTATGCCTAAATTAGGCAAACAAGTTTTGTAGAGTTGTATCTGATGGAAACACAACTGACTGTGTTCATAACATTTTGCCTAGACTAAGTGATACCCAGATAGCCCATTCAATTTATTTACCCTGAAATGTAAAGAAGCCTTGAATTAAATAATTTACTTTGATATAAAGTGTAAAATAATGTTCTGTATTTCCTTAAATTAGAAACGATACATAATCTCATCCAATATCAAACAAATTTTTTCAAGTTACTGGTGGACTACAATACAGTGCCCATTAATATGACCGCCGTTATTATCACCGTGTTTCATATGACCGCCGTTATTATCACCGTCTTTCTTTGCCTTTTTTAACGTGATAGTTGATTTATAATCTCTAACGTCCCTTTAGGCCAACCGACTAGCTGCCGGATTCCTGGCCCTGGGGCTCAAGAGAGGTGAGAGAATTGGCATCTGGGGACAGAACACCTACGAATGGTACCTGACGCAGTTTGCAGCTGCCAAGGCTGGGCTGATTTTGGTAATCTAAAAATCCACTTCTTGAAGCTTGAGTCTTTAACGGTCGAATTAAACCGTTGTTTACCTTAGGAATATTGGTCTAAGGTAGATTATTAGTTAAAAGTATCTATTTATGTTCTGATTGTCATTCTTAAAGAAAATTCAAGAGAGTTTATGGAGATGCATCTAGGTTCCACTTCTGTCAGAACTTTAACTTTCTGTCAGAACTATTTAAAATAATGGGAAGGATTTTTCTTTCGAGCAAACAAACCCAAAGACGCGGGGACCACGGAAGAAAGGAGGGTGGTCAAGAGCTCCAAATTTTATGTATCTCCTTCTGTTTTAAAACTCCACCGTTTCAGGTCAACGTCAACCCAGCCTACCGCCCAGACGAACTGAAGTTTTGCCTTAATAAGGTGGGCGTGAAAGCCATTGTTTGCGATGAAGTTTTCAAAACGTCAGAGTGAGTACAAGCTATTTGCAATAGTCTTTGGCAATTTTCTGATTGACCTGTAGGTATCATGAGTATGGGTAGACTTTTACTGTAACTGCTAGTCTATTTTAACACGAAACCAAACGTCTCATTTTACCTGATTTCTTAATGTCTAGATTGTTATTTTACAGTTCCGAGTAGCTATTATGGGTTACTCGAGAGTCGATTTATAATTTGATTTTGTTTTTCATGATCAAATACTTGTCTTTTAATTATTTTAACTGACGGAATATTTTTTACTATCCCGTTATCAATTTTCGAAGTGAAATCGTAAAATGTATGAGTTTTATCGCTTGTATTTAAGCGAAATAAGCATCATTTCCCCATGGCAGAAATAAATCCACAATATATTATTGAAAAAATTGTTCTTATCAGTTTCTAAAAGAAGAAAATGCTGACGAAAAACTACCAGTCCATGTCATTGCCCTTTTTTATCTGAAAATTTGGCGTCACACAACCAAAGGCCAGCGAGACGTTTCTGAAGGTTTTTGTAATCCGCAGCTATTACAAGATGCTGTGTGACTTGGCCCCAGAGCTCCCTGACAGCCGCCCTGGGCAACTGGTGAGCAGAGAGGTTCCCCACCTAAAGCAGGTCATCATCAGGACAGAGAAGGATCTCGGGTAAGATATGATCCTGTATCCTTGACAAGGTATCCTTAAGGAAGACAATGAAACTGTAAATATTGAGAATATTAATGGCAGCAGAAACATGGGTATAGACACAGTTAGTAAATTAGCAATGAATGATTCAGATAATCCAATTTTTAGGAAATATTGAAACATATGTTTGTTTTTATGGCTTTCTTCTAAATATGTATTTATATGACCATGTCTGTAACTGTGTATACCTATAAGCCTGCTTCATCATTAAGATTATACAGGACAATTATATAGATATAAACAATCAAGTAGATCTTTTCTGCCAGTTGGATTTTGTGAAATCAGTCTTTCTATGCAGTAAAACACTCTATGTATCTATATATCTCTTTTGTCTGTGTGCGACAGAAAAAGTCTACGAACAACAAAACTCCATGTTCAGACTTGTAGCCTTCCAAAGTGGGACCAGGTTCTGCCACTACATTCCCCCCGCCACCCCCACCCTTGCCTCCACATAAGCATACAGCCTCAGTCACTACCTACCCCCCACCCTCCCCCAACGGTGTACAAAATGCATGTACCTTGGTCTAAGCTCCGTGACTTACTCTCTCGAACTCTCATTCTTAACGGCATAGCCCCGTATGGAGTAGTGCCATCAGTGTACCTTAAGCGGTGCACGGTAGGCGTTATTTAAGGTTCTTTGCAATGTCCCTTCGGCCCCTGGCTGCAATCCCTTTCATTCCTTTTATTGTACCTCCGTTCATATTCTCTTTCTTCCAGCTTACTTTCCGCCCTCTCCTAACAATTGTTTCCTAATGCAACTGCCAGGTTTTTTGTTACGCCTTTAAAACCTTGATATTCTCAATCTCCCCTTCAGCGCTGAATGACCTCGTGGGTTCCAGCTCTTGGTCTTTGTCCGAATCTTATATTCCAATTCCGATCTTTAACGGCACAGATGCACTAGGCCTATAAACCAGCGTCATCTCTTTCCTTCCAGTGGCACTTATAAATTCGACGACTTACTGGAGGCTGGAGAAAGCACTCATGTGAAGGATCTGGAAAAACTGTCCTCCGAAATCCAGTTTGACGAAGCCTGCAACATTCAGTTCACTTCGGTGAGTGACTGGAACAACATTTCCTTTTTACTGAAATCCTTTGAATTAGTTTTTAGTTTTGAGTCGTCAGCATTCTCATGGTTTCACAAATTTGTTAATAGTCTATGTTCGTGATTAAGCTGAATTAATTTTCTCTTTATTATATTACTTCTTACTATTATTGAGGACTTATAAGTTTCGTAGGAAAATGGTAACATTAACAGTGAGTTTATTCAAATGTCTAAATTTTGTCGTCATTAATACACTCACACAATCATGCACACACACATATGTATATATATATATATATATATATATATATATATATATATATATATATATATATATATATATATATATATATATACGCCTAGATGACCAGAAGAACGGCGATAATTACAGACCAGGTACCAAGCGCTTTCATGTACTGCATTACGTACACTTCTTCGGGTTACAAAATTCATATATATACACACACATGCATACATACATATACACGCGTAACGGGTGGATGGATGGAACTTTGCTGAACGAGTCTGAAGCCTTAACTATTCTAGGTGTAGCTTTTGACTCACTTACAACCTTTGAGAAGCATCTAACGAAAGTTTCAGCAAACGCCGCACGAAAGTTAGGTATTGTTCGTAAGGCCTCACAGATTAATAACAGTGATAAAATCAGTGCAACCTGTTCTATGTCATTTGTGATCCCTTTGCTGGAATACTGTTCTCCGGTGTGGATGTCTGCCTCTGTCAGAGATTTATCTCTTTTAGACAGAGTAGTGGTATAGGTTTCCGTTTCCTAACGGTAGCGGTTGTGGCTTAATCGACGGATGGTCTCTCGTTTGTCACTTTTTCGTAAGTTGTATTTCAACGGAGATCTTTCTCATTCACTATTGATCCCTGATCATCTTTACCTGCCGAGAGCAACCAGGTTCGCTAAACAACAGCACCGGTATACAGTAAATGGGCCTCGCTGTCGAACATCTCGGCTCCAGAGGTCGTTTATTCCTCTCACCTTTGGACTGTGGAACAGCCTCCCGGATGATGTCGTACAACTGGAACTTCAGAAGTTCAAGCGAAGATACAGTGCATTACTACCCTAACACTATTATACTTGCATTTTAATATATTTTTATCTATTTATTAATTTATTTTTTCTTTTTTTAATAAGTGGGATCACTTCCTTATGTATTTCCCTTTACCTCCTCTTACTTCTTCCTAATGAACACCGTAGTATTTGATATTATCACTTTCTCGTAATCTTAAATGGAAAAATAAGTCCACAGTAGTATGTATGTATTATATTGCTATATACAGGAAGCTTTCGCCAACTTGATCAGTCGGCCTCTTCAGCCTGAATCAACGTTGAAATAATAATACATTTGGGACAACCTCTTTGAAAAAGTGGAAAAAAATGGTAACTCCAGAATTGTTCAATAGTCTATTAGCAATTCTCTGGGAGCGTCGTGGCACAGTAGAGGCTGGCATATTGGTCGTTTGTCTTTCTGAAACAACCGAAGAACCACCAAATTCACCAGTTTTGGTTGGGTCTCCAAAACTGGTGAATTTGGTGGTTCTTCGGTTGTTCTAGAAATTGCTCTTACGTTGTTAAATACATCTGCAGAAAAGTATGGTAGCAAAACATAGTTTAGAACTGGACCATAAGATAGACTGGTTTAAATGCTGATATATTGTATAAGAGTAGCAATATTGGCAAGCGTAGGGTCATAGAAGGGGCCCTTATAAATTTAAAATGAGTATTTTTGAGAATAATAAACCATCCACTCAGGAAGATTTCTCCACTAATAAGTTGGTTTGTTCAGCTGCCAAAATAAATGTAGATACTGTTTCGACTGCTCCACCTGCTTCTCCCTCCTCATTATGCCCTGCAGATGTATTTAACAACTTAAGAGAAATTTCTGGAACAAAATTCACCAGTTTTGGAGACTCAACAAGCAGTAAGACCAATGACCAATTTGCCAACCTCTACTGTGCCACGACGGCGTTCCCAGAGAATTGCTAATAGCCTACTGAACAAGTCTGGAATTACTTGAAAGAATAACCAGCCGTTTTTCCATTTTTCAAAGATGTTGTCCCAAATGCATTATTATTTCTACGTTTATTCAGGCTGAAGAAGCCAACTGATCAATTGGCGAAATCTTCCTGTATATAGCAATATACTACCTGCATACTACTGCAGACTTTATTTTTCCATTTAAGAACAACATATTCTTTGGAAGCTTGAATTTCAAGTCTTGTGGGCTTGTTCCATATGAATAGCTTTCATCTTCCTGTATATACTGTAGCAATATACTACATACATACTACTGCAGACTTTATTTTTCCATTTAAGAAAAACATATTCTTTGGGAGCTTGAATCTCAAGCCAGTGGCCCCTGTGGGCTTGTTCCGTATGAATAGATTTCATCTTCTGAATAATAATTATAATAATAATGATAAAGTGGTGTATGTATGTGCCCAAAACAAAATTTACATAGGCATGTTTTCAAATTTATGTGAATTTTGTCTTCACGCATTAACTCACCTTTTTTTCTGTTTATTTATTCATTTTTGCAGGGAACAACAGGCACACCAAAAGCCGCAGTGCTTTCTCATCATATGCTGGTCAACAATGCTTATGGAGTAACAAACAGATGTGGTTATGGAAAGAAGGCAAGGAGAAGTCTCTCTCTCTCTCTCTCTCTCTCTCTCTCTCTCTCTCTCTCTCTCTCTCTCTCTCAGAATTACTTTTTGAAGTTTTCCCTATAACTGACAAATAAACTGAATAAAGAGAATCTAATTTAAGGCAAAACAAAACTAAATTCAAAAGATATTCGATGATTACAACGATTCACCATTTGTCAAACTTGTAAGACCTCTTTAGGTTTTATCTGGCGTTTTTTCGATATCAGCAAAGCGTCGGTTACTTATCTCTCATTCCGTGATATCTATCACCTTCTCCCCAGGAGCATAGGGTATGCCTACAGGTGCCCATGTACCACTGCTACGGCTGCGTCGTAGGGAACCTCGGTGGCGCGCACTTCGGAGCAACTTGCGTCCTCCCGAGCTTGGGTTTCGATTCGGACGCCAGCGTGCAGGCTATTCAGGATGAAAGGTTCGTTAGTCTTTTAGATGATTCTGATACCTTAAATGCGTTCTTAAGATTTCTTAAAATTTATATCACCCCCTGAATGCTAATGAGAAATATAGGTCTAGTTTCGGGACAGATGGATTGATGACTGGTGCAGAATCGATGAACAGGAACTGACTTTTGCACCGTATGTGTACTGTTGTGGGGCCTTTTCCATTTTTCATTCAGAATCTGTCTTCATGTCTTCTCTTTGGGATTCGGTAGAATCATGACCACCACTAACAGGTTAACAGCGTAAAACATCGAATTTGTTAGTGCAAAAGGTATGCGTTGGATTTAGAATATACCCTTTTATGAAAAGAAACAGTGCATTTCTGAAAGAAAAATAATCCATCAATCTTTCATCTGAATGAAAATGGTTTAGCCTATTTTCCGTTAAAAAAAATAAAAAAATAAAAAAAATGCAACGACAAACGAGTAACACGCAGTAGCCTTTGTTAAGAACTAAAAAGTACTAAGAAGAAAAAAGCAATAAAACCAATTAACTTCGGGCTTTCCAGAGTCACGTCTTGTTATGGGACTCCAACAATGTTCATCGACGTCCTGAATTCTCAGCGGAATAAACCGAGAGTCCTTGAGCATCTGTTTACTGGCACCATGGCAGGAGCACCTTGCCCCCAAGAGCTGGTTGAAGCTCTCATAAGTGAAATGAATATGAAGGAATTCGTGGTAAGCACTTTATTATTATTATTATTATTATTATTTTTTTTTTTTTTTTTTTTTGTGGGGGTCTGTCACAGTCATCCTATTCAACTGGGTGGTTTCAATAGTGTGGGGTTCCGAGTTGCATCCTGCCTCTTTAGGAGTCCATCACTTTTCTCACTATGTGAGCTGTTTCTAGTTGCACACTCTTCTGCATGAATCCTGGAGCTACTTCGGCATCTAGTTTTTCCAGATTCCTTTTCAGGGATCTTGGGATCGTGCCTAGTGTTCCTATGACTGTGGGTACAATTTCCACTGGCATATCCCATATCCTACTTATTTTGATTTTAGGTCTTGATACTTATCAATTTTTTCTCTTTCTTTCTCATCTACTCTGGTGTCCTGTGGTATTGTGACATCAATGGGTGATACTTTCTTCTTGATTTTGTCAATCAGTGTCACGTCTGGTCTATTGGCACATATCATCCTATCTGTTCTGATACCATAGTCCCAGAGGATCTTTGCCTGATCAATTTCCATCACACCTTCAGGTTGGTGTTCTTACCACTTACCACTGCAAGCTAGGCTGGTGTTTCTTTTACAGGCTCCAGTGAAGGGCTTTTGCTACTGAATCATGCCTCTTTTTGTACTGTTTTTGTGCAAGCACGGACATTCCCTTGCTATGTGGTTTTTGGTCTCTTCTTTCATATTGCACTTCCTTCATATGGGTGAGATGTTATTTCCATCTATTGTTCTTTGAATATATCTGGTTCTTAGGGCCTGATCTTGTGCCGCTGTTAGTATCCCTTCCATTTCCTTCTTGAGTTCTCCCCTCTGTAGCCATTGGCATGTTTCATCGCTGGCCAGTTCAAAGCTTTAGTCTGTCTCATGTACTGTCTGTGTATTGGTTTGTTGTGCCATTCCTCTGTTCTGTTTTTCTTGTATGGATAAATTATTATTTCAAGGCCCAGTACTCGCACACACACCCCCTAAGCCTGCAACAATATATATATATATATATATATATATATATATATATATATATATATATATATATATATATATATATATATATTGAAAATTAATTTCATACAGTTACTGATTTACTCTATAAATGCCACATAAGGTAGTGGAACCAACACTACATAACATTACAGTAGATAAGGATCTACTGTATATACTTGATGAATCTTTAAAAATATTCTTATAAAATAATCATAGAAAAACAAATTTGAGATACAAACATTCCCGCCATAAGACGCTACATGTAATTACGTTCCAACATCCAATTACAACTACAGTAACGAAACAAGGAAGTAAATGTCACTCATGAAATGTTCACCGCGCAGGTGATGTATGGATTGACGGAGACCAGCACGATGACTTTCCAGGGTTTCCCGACAGATGGCATGAGCGTCCGCTCATCCACCATTGGATACCCTTCCGACCACACTGAGGTAATCCCGTTTTGTGTTTTTAACCGGTTAATTGTGTGGTGTTTTAGCTTAATGAACTTTTGCAGTTTGCTGAAACGTAAAATAAAAAATATACTTAGTTTTATGTAAAACTCTATTCAATATACAGTAATGCTTATAGAGCTATCACAGAATGAGTCTATTATAGTCTGGTTACAAAGGGTTGAGACTCGAAGGCGGTTAGGCTTAGCACTTCAGCCATATTTTTTTTTTAATCCCGATGAAACTTTTCAGGAAAAAGGGTGATAATTTGGTAGATTCGGCTTTTTTTTTGAGCGGGGTGGCATTTCCTCGTGTGTGGATGATTAAGTAACGACGGGTGATAGTAATAAGGGGTTTGTCTGTCACCCCCCTCCATTCGTCAGCACATAACAAACACAGATCAAAACATAATACCTAGACCTTGCTGTACATGTTTCGTATTACTCAATACAAAGTTTAATTAAAGGTATGTATATGTGTATGTATACATATATGTATAGGTATGTATGTATATTACACCTTTTATGTATATATGTACATGCATTCATTTATATGCATGCATACACATGCATACGTTACTTAGAAACGAAGTCACTATAGTAGTAAGTGAAAACAAATAGCTGGACTGTACGCTCGAATATGTCCATTCTCAGGATTAACTTTGACTTCGAGGTTAACCCTGAAAGTGTACCGTTTTAGATTAGGATTAAATACTTCCTTCGGCAATGTGGAAAACATGCCAGTGTCGCTAATCATAGGAAGGTCTCAACCTTTCGTTGCTAGACTATATAGTTTTGGGAAGCGGTTGGGAATAAGTTTTCGAACCTGACAACTGTAATTTGTTGGAATCTTCATATTACAGAAAGTTGTTCAAATATTCCCGTCATTCTAGCAGATAAAACTTAATAAAACTGTGACAATTTATTTACATAATTTGTTTACGTTAATTTTCAATAAAAATCTTGCTACTGAACAAATAGTCATGTATGCCTTACTCATTGCTTTTTGGAGTCAGCCAAACGTATGTTTTTAGATACAAATTTTGTCATATATATATATATATATATATATATATATATATATATATATATATATATATATATATATATATATATATATATGTATATATATACTGTATATGTTTAATCTCTATTTCTAGGTAAAAGTGGTTGACGAAAATGGCAGAATAACCAAAGCTGGCGAAGCTGGTGAACTCTGCATTCGGGGTTACTGCAACTTCCTGGGCTACTGGGATGACGCCGAAAAAACGAAAGAGATAATGTCAGAAGACAGATGGCTGAAAACTGGGTGAGTTTATTTGGTCAAATCCCTCATCCCTGAATTGGAAGTCGAAATCCTGTCTCAAAAATGGCTAAAGATTGTTGTTCTGACATTATATTTCAGGACACGCTATTGATTCTTGTCGTATGAACCAGGACGATTACAACTACAGATACTGATGATAATAGAGCATATCTCGTTCGTATAGCACTTAAGCGACCACTTCTCTCACTCTCCCGGTAAAACAACTAATGATTATCTTATTTCCATTAAACGTTACCTGCTGCAATTAGATAAATAGTAGGCCCAACTTGGGAAAAGAAAAACAAGTGCAAAAAACAAGTGCATTTCTACAAAGTGTATATATGAAAAATCTCAAATAGGAGACTAGTGCTTCTCTATCTGGTATCAAACTAAGTTCATCTCCTTTTTTCTTCCACGTTAAATTTGGATGCAATGATGTAAGCCTAGGTCTAACTAGGATATCTGCAACCACTTCGTCCATCATGTGTGTCTTAGTTTGCGGTTTCCTTAGAAGTGTTTTAGTCTACATTTAGAACGAGACTGCCTTTAAATATAACGGAGATATCTTTCTGTTTTCTGTAGAGATTTGGCTGTCATCCAGCCCGATGGCTATGGAAAGATAATCGGCAGGATCAAAGACATGATCATTCGAGGAGGTGAAAATCTCTTTCCAGCTGAGATTGAAAATTTCCTCATGCAGCATCCAGAAGTGCTGGAAGCTCAGGTAAGCGTTACTTACGTTATAATTGCATGTGAAAAGAAACAAATTCTATATTTTTTTTTCTACAGGTTTTAACTCCTGATCACTTTGTCAAATCCTTTTTTTTTGTGATTAGGTATGGTTATGCTTTAACCTTCTACCTAACGGAAAAAAAGTACCAGTGAAGTTTTAAATACTTTGAAAACAAAATGTTTATATAAAAATGCCATAGTTAGTTCAGCATACTAGGGATATCAGACTTAGGCTATCCCTTTATCAACCTTATTGAAATCTATTCCGTTTGCTAGGTGTTTGGAGTTCCTGATTCCAGGATGGGAGAAGAAGTGGCAGCGTGGATTCGAAGATCTGACAATTCTTCCCTTAACGAAGAGGCTCTTAAAGCTTGGTGTAAAGGGAAGGTGCGTACACTGTATCCTATGCATACAGTAGGTCTAATCTTTGTAGTGTATCATATCACTTATGACTTGCCAAAACTCATTATTTCCGTGACTGATGTTTAAAGTAAACTTGATGATATATGAATTCAGGTGACACGGGGCTATGAAATTTAGTTTCGTATGATCCCTCTGGATTGCTTAGTACTACAAAACCCGAACAGTTATGAACCTAAACATTAGAAACCTAATAATCAGAACGTTATCATTTATATGTGACATTTGCTGTGTCTCTCCCCCAGATCGCCCACTTCAAGGTGCCAAGATACATTCTTTTCAAGGACGAACTTCCGAGAACAGTGACGGGAAAAATACAGAAGTTTGTGATGAGAGAACGTACGATAGAAGAGCTGAAGTTAAGCTCCTGACTGGTCACGTGACATAAAAGGGAAATAATGTTATATGACGAAAGCTTAATGGTTACGAGTCGTGAGTTTAAAGGTAACTCTGTTGGGTGTCTTTTACTCAAGGTAGGATGTCCATTGTCCCTTCCTTGAGCAAGACTTAATGAACGAAAAAGGAATTTAACAGAAGCAAGACGAAACAGTAATTTAACCCTCGCCTGTCTTATTTAAATGTCAAGCAAGTCTTCGTTTCAATAATGGACGTTCAGTATACTTCTACGTCGCCGGTGCTACAATAAACGCTTTTAAGAGGATAGCCTGTCAGCCTCCTATTTAACAATCTTATATGCTATGCGCGCATATGTACTTTAATCTATATTCTTGAAGTACATGCTGACGAAGCTGCAGCTATTATATTCAGCATAAGGAAATTGCAAGTAAAAAGTCTTTCCACATCTTCCGATTTTTTTATTTCCAACATATTCACTGAACTATTATTGCAAACAATTATTTTCTTGGCTCTTCGAGAACCTTTTCAGCGCTTGAACAGTACGTACGTGATGCTTGACAGAAGTATTGGGCGTAATTGTTTTTAAATGAGAATTGAAAATTGTACCGTGTAAGGCGTACAGTGAGCGTCAACCCTATCCTAGATATAGTTCTAATATGGAAATGGTTTTGTAAATGAAATATTATTAAAGTCTGTACCCTGATTGTGATAGTTGAAGCTGTCTAATTATGTCGTAGTGGTACACCACAGTTCAAGGAGGAGGTTGGAAATGGATTTGGAATATAAAATTTAGGCAAATGGTCAAGCGCACGGCCTATGAGGCCAAAAGGTTTGAAAGGTGTAACAGGAGGAAAACCTCACAGTTGCACATTGAAACAATTTTTAGGAGAGAGTGGAAAGTAAGATGGAAGAAAGAGAATATGAATGGAGGTACAGTAAAAGAAATGAGAAGGGTTGCACCTATGGGCCGAAGGGACGTTGCAAAGAACCTTAAGTAATGTCTACAATGCACCACGTGAGGCGCACTGACGACACTACCCAACTACAAGTCAAGGAGGATGTTTATCAAGGATGTCTTTTTGGAATCAGCAAATGTGTATGGTACAAACTGTTATTTTTGCAGTGCCCCTTCAGCGTCTGTTATTCTGCTTTCTTCCTCTTACTTCTCATCCATTTGCTGTGGTCCTCCCCTGCTTAGCTGTCCAACTTCTTTAACTTCACTTGAAGTGTTCACCTTCCACCTGAGAAGAAATCGACAGGACAAGCCTAATGACAGTCTCAGGCTCAAAGTTTTTGTTCAACTATTGTACTTTATGGTCATATCAAAGCAGTCAGTCTCAAGAAATCTCACTCTCCCTCCTTTGGCCTAAGCAGACAATCAGTACATGGTAGTAAGAAGATTGTGGTAGGTCAAAGAAAGACTGAACGACTGGGGCTAGCAACCTCATCCCAAAAGACTTGCTGAGAACAGAAGGGTTTCATTCTTTTTTTGACAACCCTCAAGGTGTGAAAGGGGATAAAAAGGCTTTATGTAGACCTCTGGGCTCCAACCCACCAACAGTGCTGTAGGTATAAAAAAAATATGCTTGTGTGTAAACAAGTTAAGTTCTCCTAGGGCTGGTGTTTACATAACGCCTGTACCCCACATGAATGAATAGCTGTTGCTAATGCAAGTTATATATTTGTCTAAACTACTCCATCTTCGTAATTGATTATTCGCGGATCATTGTGACAGACTTACCAAGACGTTATCTGTAAAACAAATAAAGTGCATCGTCTCCATATCTTATCTTTCCGTTACACAGAGGTAACGATGTCTCACTTATCTGCGTGAGCCAGCAGTAAGTTACTGGCGGTGAGCAAGGTCTTTGGACCTTGACTGGTTAGTGCTCTCAGTGTGACAATGAGTGTGAGGGTGATAACGACACGATTTAGTAGGAGGCGAGATTATTGCCTCTCGCTGCTGAAAACTTTCGTTAGGTAACAACAGTTTATTGTTTGCTGACGATGAAATTTGCTTTCAGTTATTTGTATTTCTGTATAATTGGCCATTGGAGAATTTAATCTAGGCATTTTAAATGTGCGGCTTCATATTTCTTTTAAATGGTGAATGATATCGTGAGTGAGAATTTAGACGATACTAATTCGGTGGCGAGGTGGGTATGTTTCTCACTTCCTATTTTCAGGAGGAAAACTTCATTTCTTCTGGAGAATGACCATGAAAATGATTTAACATCACATATATATAAGCCCAGTGATGAAGCAGTTGCTTTGTCCGTTGGCTACTTTCACTATAGCCTAGACATAGGTAGGACTACTGTGACATGAATGTGAGGCTTGGTGAATAAAAACAAATGACAGCAGGGTTTAAAATGGAGCAGGACTTTCGTTTGGTTAAGAAAAGCACTTCACTAAAGTTCATCTTATCTGAACCCCATCTGAAGATAAGATACTTGTCGAGTATTTGTAATGACTTTGATTAACGCGTCCCCGTGACATACCTGACTGCTCTCATCTATAATCTGAAGTTCTCTGTCGTTTGGGTCGCGATCTCGTCATTGCCTTCACACAGTTTTAAAAGTTATATATTCCTTCTTAACACCAGATCTGTAACTTTTTGGAGGAAAAAGTGACTAGTACAAGAAGTCACCTCTAACCTAACCGTGATCAAATCCCGTGGGAAATTACCCAGTACTTAGGCTGACTTGTTCATGAAGCCCCAGAAGTTTTTGTAGTGTACAATTAAGTAGATAATCATACAGATTGTTAAAACAGTATGTTCAGTTATGTTCAAGCATTTTTAAGATACCATCTCTAATTAATTTTTTATAGTGTTATATTTATTTAGTTGTGCTCAGCTTCCACATGATGTTCATCGTAAAAATTCCGTTTAAAAAAAAAGGGAACAATGTGTTTTTCAACTTCTCTGACAATAACTTAACCAAGAAAGAAGAATTTCTTTTATCTTTTGGGCTGGATTTCTGCTTACCCAATTACAAACCTTCATACTATGAGTACTATTTGCCCTTCGAAGTACTTTTTATGAAACTTGAAGAACTTGCCTTTGTTTGCTAACCTATCAAAATTCCAAACTGAACTATTCGCTTTCGCACATACTAATTACCACAAACAGAAAACTAGCTGGGCCCCTTTCTTTAATAAAGATATCTAAATACTCTGCAGAAATTGAGTAAAAACAACTCAATATTTTCCAAACCAGATAAAGGTAATGGTACGTTTATTTTAAATAAAGTTGATTATATCCAAAAATGCAACATGGCCAGTCATGGCCAGTTTCGATATAGAATCGCTACTGACTAATGTACTCAGGTTCAGCCTTCCGCTCTCGGTCACTGCGTCAATTACCGTCCATTTGTTTCTTATCGTACATTCGCCTTCAATCATTCCGTCTATATACCAGTGGAGAAAACAACTGTTTATATCTTGGATACTATTTTTGATAATCAGGTCAATGTGTACCACGGTTTTAACCGCTTAGATTTTAAAGAGCTGTTGGAGTTGGCGGTGCGGGATACGGCCTTTGTGTTTAACGATGAAATTTACATGCAGGCGCAAGGTGTAGGAATGGGTAATCCATTAAGCTGCATTTTTGCTGATATTTTTATGCACAAACTCGAGAGAGAGCTGATGGCCAGCGTTTAAGCCTTTATTTTATTGCCGTTATGTTGACGACACTTCTATCCTTTTCAATCACCACTGTGATCAGTTTTTACAGTATGCTAATCCACTACACAATAAAATTAAATTTACTTATAAATTAGAAAATAATAACCATTTATCCTTTTTAGACACCATTGTCATCCGTGATGACAATAGATTTCATACTGGTTTGTTTCGCAAGAAAACCTTTACAGGTCTTGGGCAGAATTTTTATAGTTCATGTTTTTATCATTTTAAATTGAATTCCCTGTCCACTCTCCTCTACAGGGCCATCACATTTGCATCTGATTGGAATCTTTTTCACAAGGAAATAGGTTTTCTCTGTGATTATTTTAAATCCAACTGCTATCCATCCAATTTATTTTCAAAATACGTCAAGAAAACATTGGATAAGTCCTTTCACCCTCCTGATACCACACACACTTGGCACATAATTTAACATACTATAAAGTTTTCCATAAACACATGACACCTCTTTCCTATCCAATCTAAAAATGATTTTAACGAATTATTTCCTGCAGTTGACGTGAAGCTCATATTCAAGAACTCAAGAACTGTTGGTGGTATGTTTCGTCACAAAGAAAAACTGCCTCCGTTAATGCAGTCCGGTGTTGTCTATTTATTTACTTGCTGTCAATGCCATTGCCAGACACACGTGCGAAACACGCGCCGACTGCTTCAAAGTCAGATGTGACACACACATATAGGCGTTAGCTTTCGCACTGGGTGCAAGTTGTCCAATCCTGAAATAATCAAATATTAGAAATCATATGAATTTTAAGATTATACCAACCAGCCGACACAAACACCACCTCCCTATTCTTGAATCGTCAGCGATCAAGAAGCTTGTTCCCTTTTTGAACAATTATTTCTCGTCCACGTCCCTGAATATAGCCTAAACCACACCCTACCTTATGTTTACTGCTTTTTCATACAGCAACTGAATTCGAGGAATAAGGTCTGTTAGTTGAAGTATTCTAGTTCTTTCTCTTTTTTAACAATTTTATTTTAGGTTTACCTTTTGTATTGATGTTTTGCTTTATCATAATTCATTTGTACATACATACTAACATTTCCTGCTGTATCTGTATATTTTACTTTGTATTTTTAGCCATGAGGATGAGAAGCATCTCGAATTGCATTAACCAATCTCCTGAATTAATCTTGATATGTTCCCAGGCCAAATAGCACGAAACCACTGCTGACCACCAGTTACGTCAGCAGCGTGGGCGACTGGCCTCTGCTCGGAATTACAATCGGTCAACTTCTGGATGCAGCCGAACGCAGGCACGGAGACAGGGAGGCCGTGGTCTCTGTTCATCAGGGAATTAGAAAGACATTCTCGCAAGCCAATCAAGACGTGAGTATCTGCACCGTTTTGTTTTCCTGAGAAAGTTGGGCCCGTCGCGTTTCTCTTCCACTGGTTTAGTTCACTTTCTCTTCTATTCCTTTATCCCCTGTTACGTCACTCTCCCACTCGGTTGTGTGGCTGCTTCTGTTCTATCCCATCTGTAATAGAAAGATCTGGCGTCTTTTTCAATTGGTCTTCCTTTTAAATTGTTCCTTAGTTTATTTCTTATTTTTGTGGCGTGAGGGTGAACGAGAAGGGCAGCAAAATATATATATATATATATATATATATATATATATATATATATATATATATATATATATATATATATATATATATATATGTAAAATTAGGACTATTATCATGTGTGATGTAGGCAAAATCAGTTTGGAAATATTTTTGATGGGAACACGAGTCACCAAATTCATGACTTTTGCCGAAAAGAATGATATTAGGTAGCCCATTCAATTTCTTTGCCAGAAAATGCAAAGTAGTCTTAGATTATATGATATACACCGATATAAATTATAAAAAATTTGAACTCCTGGTTTTCTTCAATTAAAAGTGATATATAGCAATCTTTTCGAATATTAAACAAAAATCTGTTAAAAGTTACTGGTGGACCGAGATACAATGGCTGTTAGCATAATGGAGGTTATTTTAACCTTTCCAACATGATAGTTATTTTCTAATGCTTTGTCTCTTTAGGCCAACAGACTAGCTGCCGGGTTCTTGGCTCTTGGCCTCAAGAGAGGTGAGAGACTCGGAATCTGGGGTCAGAACACCTACGAATGGTACCTCACGCAGTTTGCAGCTGCTAAGGCTGGACTGATTCTGGTAAGCTAAAAATCCACTTCGTGAAGTTAGAGTCTTACCGTCGAATTAACCTGTTGTTTACTTCAGAAATACTGGTCTTGGTCAGGTCATTAGTTGGATTATTAAAGCGTGTTATTCTAAGTGTCCTTCAGCAGGATAGCCACGATGAAGTACTTGTAGGAAGCCTATTTAAGATAAATACAAAAGAGGTTATCGAGATGCATCAGAGCTCCACTAGTAAGAAATCGCGAGGATTTCTCTTTCACATCCTCAAACCCAAAGACACGGGGAACACGGAAGAAAGGGTCCAGAGCTCCAAATCTTATGCATTGTCTTTTATTCCACCGTTTCAGGTCAACATCAACCCTGCTTACCGACCAAATGAGCTACAATTTTGCCTGAATAAAGTGGGCGTGAAAGCCATTGTTTGCGATGAAGCTTTCAAAACGTCAGAGTAAGTAAAAGCTGTTTTCAGTAGGCCTTGGTAAGCTTCTGACTAGCTCGAAGTTATCACAAGTAAAGGTAGACTTTCACAGCAACTTCTAGTCTTATTTTACCTCGAGATTAAAAGTCCTACTTTATCTCTATCTTATTGTTTGGATTGTTATTTTACAGCTTTGAGTAACTATCATCTTTTACTTGTGAAGTGATTTGCAATCCGATTTTGATTTTCGTAAGCAAGCAGGCTACTTATCTTTTGATTATATTAACTGATTAAATCTTCAAAGAAATACACTTATTAATGTCAAGGTAAAATTGCACATTTCAAGCCTTTTATCATTTGTGTTTAAGCAAAGTAATCCTTATATTTTCGTGATTGAGATAAGCCCAGATATACAATTCGGGAGAATATTTTTCTTAGCAGTCACTGTTCTATATTAAGATGTAGATGTACTTAATTTTTAGCAGGGTGGTCCATTTTCAATATTGCAGAGTCAAACGATTATAATCCTTTTTTATGGTTTTTTTGATAAGGTATATTTGCTTACTACAGAGATTCTTTAGAAATATCTGTTCACCTTTGCATTTAGAAAATACCGTCCTCTGTTCTTTTTAGCTTAATGGATGTGACGTTAGACTGTTTTTCACATTTTCGTATGACTTTTTCTTCATTTTTCATAAACATTTGTGTATATAATGGGTTTATATTCGTTATCCGTTAGCACTGCACTTTTGTTCAGATAATTCATTACTCTCTTCCCTTATGAATATATATTACATTCGAAACGCCTTACCACTATTTTTGTGTCCAGTTGTATACTCTCGTAAAAATACGCCTTTCGCCCTTCTTGTAATCAACTTCTCACTTGTCTTCTTTCGCAAAATATATAAATATATCTAAACGAAGAAAAGAATGACACGAAAATCTGCCAATCCATGTGATCACCTTTTCATCTGAAAATCTGGTGTCGCACAACCAAAGGCCAGCGAGACGTTTCTGAAGGTTTTTGTAATCCGCAGCTATTACAAGATGCTGTGTGACTTGGCCCCAGAGCTCCCTGACAGCCGCCCTGGGCAACTGGCGAGCAGAGAGGTCCCTCACCTGAAGCAGGTCATCATCAGGACAGAGAAGGATCTCGGGTAAGATATGATCCTATATCCTTAACTTAGTTCCTCGTTGGCCGGGTCGGTATAGTTCTCGGCTAGCACTCTGCTGGGCCCGCGTTCGAGTCTCCGGCCGGCCAATGAAGAATTAGAGGAATTTATTTCTGGTGATAGAAATTCATTTCTCGGTATAATGCCGTTCGGATTCCACAGTAAGCTGTAGGTCCCGTTGCTAGGTAACCAGTTGGTTCTTAGCAACGTCAAATAAGTCTAATCCTTCGGGCCAGCCCTAGGAGAGCTGTTAATCAGCTCAGTGGTCTGGTTAAACTAAGGTATACTTAACTTATATCCTTAACAAGATATCCTTAAGGAAGACATTATTTTAAGGTTCTTTGCAGCATCCCTTCGGCCCCTGGCTGCAATCCCTTTCATTCCTTTTTATTGTACTTCCGTTCATATTCTCTTCTTCCATCTTACTTTCCGTATTCTCCTAACGATTGTTTCCTAGAGCAACTGCCAGGTTTTCCTCCTGTTACGCCTTTAAAACCTTTATATTATCAATTTCCCTGTCAGCGCTGAATGACCTCATGGGTCCCAGAGCTTAACCTTTGACATCCCAGTTCTGATCCTTAACTGCACAGATGCACTAGGCCTATAAACCAGCGTCATCTTTTTCCTTCCAGTGGCACTTATAAATTCGACGACTTACTGGAGGCTGGAGAAAGCACCCATATGAAGGATCTGGAAAAGCTGTCTTCCGAAATCCAGTTTGACGAAGCCTGCAATATTCAGTTCACTTCGGTAAGTCACTGGAACAACATTTCCTCTTTACTTTTGATATTTTTTTTTTGAGTCGTCAACATTCTCATGGTTTCACATATTTGCTAATATTCTATGTTCGTGATCAAGCTGAATTAATTTGCTCTATCGCATTATTTTCTTAGTATTATTGAGGACGTAATAGTTTCTTAGGAAAATTCTAACAATAACATTGAGTTTATTTAATAGTAATATATATATATATATATATATATATATATATATATATATATATATATATATATATATATATATATATATATAGTATATATGTATATATGTACGTGTGCATATATTTACTTATATATATAAATATATATATATATATATATATATATATATATATATATATATATATATATATATATATGTATATATATACAGTACAAATATATATCTACATACGTATATGCACGAGTGTATGTATATATACAAAGCAAAATTCACATGGGCACATTTTCAAATTTTGTGAATTTTGTCTTCACGCTTTAGCTCACTTTTCTCTGTTTATTAATTTTTTGTATTTATTTATCTTTTTATTTCGCAGGGAACAACAGGCAAACCAAAAGGTGCAATGCTATCTCATCACATGCTGGTCAACAATGCATTTGGAGTAGGAAAGAGAAGTGGATATGGGGAAAAGGTGGGAGGAAGCTATTCTCTCTCTCTCTCTCTCTCTCTCTCTCTCTCTCTGTCTCTTCTTACGTCTTTTTCTTATATTTTGTTCTGCAAAGTGAAATTGTTTATTCAAGATGAAAATCTTTAGAAGATTCCAGGTGACTAAAGTTACCAGATTCTCTCTTTGTTTTTTATTCAAGAAGTTCATCGATTGTTTATATAAAACTCAAATTAATATACCTTCTATAAAGAAAATCTTGTTCTCAACATTAGTTTCACGAAGTTTTTCCAATCACTGACAAAAAAATTGAATGAACAAGAAACTAATTTAAGGCAAAAAAAAAAAAAAAAAAACTCAAAGGGTGTTCTAGGACTACAATGATTTACCTTTCGTCAAACTTGTAGGAATTCTCAGGGTTCCATCTGACGTTTATTCACCACTAGCAAAACGTCTGTTACTTCTCTGTCATTCAGTGATAGTCACTTCTCCTCAGGAGCATCGGATATGCGTGCAGGTACCTTTGTACCATTGCTTCGGCTGCGTCGCTGGGACTCTAAGTAGTGCGCACTTCGGAGCAACTTGCGTCCTCCCGAGCTTGGGCTTCAATTCGAACGCCAGCGTGCAGGCTATTCAGGATGAGAGGTTCGTTAGTCTCTTAAATGATTCTGATAACTTAAATGTATTCTTATGGTTTCTTAAAATTTATATTACCCCCTGAATGCTAATGAGGAATATAGGTCTAGTTTCGGGATAGATGGATTGATGACTGGTGCAGATTCGATGAACAGGAACTAAGTTCTACACTGTGTGTGCTGCTGGGGAATTTTTTTCATTTTCCATTTAATTTTGTCTTCGTGTCTTCTCACTAGGATATGGCTGAACCACGACTGTCACGAGAAAATCTTGCTGCAAAGCAAGATTTATTAGCCTTTGTGTCAAGTTGAGTTTCCTTAGTGAAGGAAGCAAGAGTATATTACTGACAGAAAAAATAATCTGTCCATCAATCTTTCATCTGTTTCCTCAGAAATAAAAATAGTTTATCCCATTTTCCGTCAAGATTGAAAACGAGTAACACGAATAGAATTTGTTAAGAACTAAAAAGAAATACGAAGAAACAAGCAATAAAAACAATTAACTTCTGCCTCTCCAGAGTCACGTCTTGTTATGGGACTCCAACAATGTTCGTCGACGTCCTGAATTCTCAGCGGAATAAACCGAGAGTCCTTGGGCATCTGTTTACGGGCATCATGGCAGGAGCACCTTGCCCCCAGGAGCTGGTTGAATCACTTATGAGTGAACTGAATATGAGGGATTTCTTGGTAACCATTATAATTATTATTATTATTATTGAACAAATTTGGCCGTCTGGATGCGGTTGAGTTTGTATCGTAGTTTTTTAATCAGTCGAATGATTTTCTTTGTATAGCAGGTCAATTATACAGCAGCTGTCCAAATCTATTTATTCCTTGACGTTTCGATAAAGCATTCCACCAATTTTCAAAAGGCGATTGGAAACTATTAACTTTGGATCAAGTTCACTCAGGTATTTTCATATCCATTTTCTTCCATAAAATCATATTTTCAAATGCAAGAGGAAAATGATTTACTCTGAGAATATAATGACAGTTGATACTGTTAAGTGGTAGTATGTGGTAATAAAATATTTAAGGCGGACTGAATCATTCTCCCAGTTCTTGTATTTCACACAAAACTATGATTATATTTGCCAAATAAGCTGAGATACAAATTGAAAATAAATTTCATAATGTTAAATACCTGAATGATAATCAGTATACTTATTGAATCTAAAAATAATCCTATAAAATAATCACGGAAAAAGAAATTTGGAAAATTATGTTACCTCCATTAGACGTTACATATTTCCTTTAGTAATGCCAACTCCGTCAATTATGTTCCAATAACTAATTACAACTACAGTAGCAAAGCAAGAAAGTAAAAATCTCAGATAAATTCTCTGTGGGCAGGTGATGTATGGGATGACGGAGACCAGCCCAGTGACCTTCCAGTGTTTCCCAACAGATGCCCCCAGTGTTCGCTCATCCACCATTGGGTACCCTTCCGACCACACTGAGGTAACTGGCCACCCTCCTCTAAAGCCCTTTCTTTTTTGTGTTTCTTATAGCCTGTCCAAACTAGCGGGCATGACCGACGGGCACTTCCAGCTGTTTATAATTTCTCTCGCTTCTGAAGCCGTGTTACCGACAATCGCATCGTTCTGTCTCCATACTCGGTCAATAAGTTTAGTGGAATGGGTTATGGGAACAGTGTTTGCCCGTTGGGCAGTGCCCGCTAGTGTGGACAGGGCTTAATAGGCTGTTTGTGGGTGGTGTGTCTTCTTGACATTTTGCAGTTTCTTATAATGTTTAAGAAAGATGTACTGAGTTTTATGGAGAACTTTGTATTCATTGTGACACTGGTTACCCGATTAATAATTTCATAGATACACTTACTGGATGGGTATAAGTGTTAGCACTCAACAACTACTATACATATCTATGTACATACATCGTATGTGTCACTTCCTCGTTGGATAGGTCAATATCATTCTCGGCTAGCACTTTGCTGGGCCTGCATTCGATTCTCCGGCCGGCCAATGAAGAATTAGCGAAATTTTTCTGATGATAGAAATTCATTTCTCGCTATAAAGTGGTTCGGATTCAACAATAAGCTGTAGGTCCCGTTGCTAGGTAACCAATTGGTTCTTAGCCTCGTAAAATAAGTCTAATCCTTCTGGCCAGCCTAGGAGAGCTGTTAATCAGCTCAGTGGTCTGGTTAAACTAAGGTATACTTAACTCTTTTCATGTATGTGTCTAATCTCTGCTTCTAGGTAAAGGTGGTTGACGAAAATGGCAGAATAACCAAAGCTGGAGAAGCTGGTGAACTCTGCATTCGGGGTTACTGCAACTTCCTGGGCTACTGGGATGACACCGAAAAAACGAAAGAGATAATGTCAGAAGACAGATGGCTGAAAAGTGGGTGAGTTAATTGACATGTTGCTAAATCTCTCATCTCTGAACTGGAAGTCGAAATCGTCTCAAAAATGGCTAAAGATTGTTGTTCTGGCATTATACTTCAGGTCACGCTATTGATTCTTGTAGTATGAACCAGGACGATTACAACTTCAGATAGTGATGATAATAGAGAATATCTCGTTCTTATAGTATTTAAGCAACCACTTCTCTCACTCTCCGGTAAAGCAACTCCTGATTATCTTATTTCCGTTAAACGTTACCTGCTGCAATGATTAGATAAATAGTAGGCCCAACTTGGGAAGAGATACTGCAAAAAACACATGCATTTCTAAAAAGTGTATGAAGAATTTCAAATAGGAGACTAGCGCTTCTGAGCTGTAAATTGCCCGTGTCTTTCTAGACCTACGGCTTTGCGACACCATCCAAATTCATAGTGAGACTATCTGGTATCAAACAGAGTTCATCTCCTCTCTTCTTCCACGTTAAATTTGGATGCAACCATGTCAGCCTAGGTCTAACTAAGATATCTGCAGCCACTCTGTCGATCATGTGTCTTAGTTTGCAGTTTCCTTAAAAGTGTTTTAGTCTACATTTAGACAGAGACTGCCTTTAAATATAACGGGGATATCTTTCTGTTCTCTGTAGAGATTTGGCTGTCATCCAGCCCGATGGCTATGGAAAGATAATCGGCAGGATCAAAGACATGATCATTCGAGGAGGTGAAAATCTCTTTCCAGCTGAGATTGAAAATTTCCTCATGCAGCATCCAGAAGTGCTGGAAGCTCAGGTAAGCGTTACTGACGTTATAATTGCATGTGAGAAGAAACAAATTCTGTTTTTCTCATACCTAACGGTTAACTCATTCTGTCCATTTGGTTATATAATTTTTGACGAATAGGTATAACTATACTTTATCCTTCTTCCACCTTACTAGAAAAAAAAAACACAGATGAAATTTTAAGTACTTATAAAAACACAAAGAAATCATAGAAAGATGTTGCAGTTAGTTCAGCATACCAGGCAAATTAAACGCTAGCATTATCAAATCCTGTGAATCAATAAGTATTATGAGACTTAATGCAACATTTATAAGTCTGTCCTTTTATCAATCTAATCGAAATCTCTTCCGTTTCTTAGGTGTTTGGAGTTCCTGACTCCAGGATGGGAGAAGAAATGGCAGCCTGGATTCGAAGAGTTGACAACTCTTCCCTTAACGAGGAGGCCCTTAGAGCTTGGTGCAAAGGGAAGGTACGTATGTATATACATATATATATATGTAATATCAAATGTACATAATAAGTTTAATCTTCTGGACTGATTATGACTTGCCAAAACTCCATTTACTGGTGACTGATGTTCAGAGTTAAAGTAAACCTGGTAAATCTGATTTTGTATAATCCCTCTGGATAGCTGAGTACGGCACCAACAAACCAGTTGCATACTAGTACTAGTAAGATTCCTATAATAAACTTTTCTTTACCTTTGTAATGAGAGAGCATATATAATGTATGTAGGCATTAATCTGATAATTACGATTCTAAATTTTAAAAGACACTGTTAGGTTGATCAAGACATTATAATTTAAATCTGACGTTTACTGTGTCCCTCCCCAGATCGCCCACTTCAAGGTACCAAGATACATTCTCTTCAAGGACGAACTTCCGAGAACAGTGACGGGAAAAATACAGAAGTTTGCGCTGAGAAATATTACAATAGAAGAGCTGAAGTTAAATTCCTGAAGAAAGCTTTGTGGTTGGATTCATGAATATGGGGAAAACTGTTGGGTAGTCTTTTACAGAAAGTAGAATGTCTAGGAATTATCGATTTTTAGTTTTTTTTACAGTTTTGGACTGGTATATGTCTAAATAAACATGTTCTGAAATATTATTTCTAAGAAAATTTAAATTATTATTTTTGTTTTATTTTTGTACACCGCATTTACCGGCATTTGAGCGGCATTGAGTGAAAATTGTCGCAAAATTTCCGTGTGACTTTTTAGGTAGAAGTGAGAAATATACTTTACTTCCCTACTAAAATGCACATTGTCTACGATAAACACTGGCGCTCTCTCTCAAAAAATATAATATCAGAGTAGATGTGTATCTATGTATCTCGATATTGCCCTGTGAGCGACATTGAGCGACAAATTGTCGTACAATGTTTGTATGACTTGCCAATTCTGGACAGTAGAAATTTACTTCAAGATCCTACTAAAACTACCCATTTTCTACGATAAGAGCTTGTTCGTTCTCTGAAAAAATATAAAACAAAATATAAAAAAAGTAATTATATATCGGTGTATCTCGATATTTTGAACTCCCTATCACAGGTGTAACATGTCAACTAGTGTACATATAATATTTTATGCTTCTTGAAATATTTTTACTGCGTATTTTCGGAAATATGAAATTATATAGGTAGGTAACAGTTCCAAACAGAGCGTCGGGTTTTACGGTTTTACCAATAAACCGTCTCCAGTTGTGTATGATTCTGGTGCAAGTGATATCGTAGTGCTTTGTGACGCGTTTCCTTTTCGGATTTTCGTACCGTGTAGTGCATTCACGCAATTCCATTGCCATAAGCAAGAGACGTACCATCCTTATGAGGGAGAAGTTTGAACGATTGCGTCTCGTAAGTTTGTTACAAGAGAGGGACGAGGCAAACGGGAATTGTCTGCCTGGGATAGGCTAGCAACAACACCAGAACGCCCATATCTAAGTAAGGGATTTGTTTTCCTGTACTAGTGATATTCAGATTAGTGGTATTCTAATTAGTGATAACTATTTTTCTTGATATATTAGGTAGTATATAATATTTTTGTAAGACCACAAAGATTTATTTTACTGCAGTGAGTTGTCGTCTGACTCGTGACTTGTGTAGGCTTGGTTGATCAGCGTTTGTTTACTTTTTCCTCGCATTTGTTTGTTTCTTTGCCTCTCCAGTATCTGAAGGGAAAACATGCACATTGGTAGCGTATATAGGTTATGTAGAAAATTTATATTGATAGCATACATGTTTATAGGATATGAGGAAAACTAGCGTGAGTGTAAAACGATGAGAACAAACCTTTCCAAGACTACCATGTCCTGGCCTAACCTCATTAGGGCATTTATTTTTATAATTTATTGTCACGAAAAAAATTCGCACTGATAGCATATAGCCTACTATTTCGTTTAGGTTATGGAGAAAACATTATACTGATAGCATAAATAAATGGATTTTTATGAAAAAACTTTGCACTGATAAATATAGCCTATACAGTATGTACAGTATATATGTATATATATAAATATGTATATATAGTCTATATATATATATATATATATATATATATATATATATATATATATATATATATATATATATATATATATATATATATATATAATATCTTTTACTGTAATACAACAGTATAATATGAAGATAAAAAGGCCCATAAAACACCATTTGAACGTTGCAACCATATATTTCGAGTACTTCCTTCTGTGCCCCTGTTCACTGGTAAAATATGGGGAGGTGATGTGTTACAAGAGTATGTATAATGCCACCTACATAGGCTATGCTTTGTATATATACTCTTGTAACACATCATGCGTCCATATTTTGCCAGTGAACATGGGCACAGAAGGAAGTGCTCAAAATATATGGTTGCAACGTTCAAATAGTGTTGTATGGGCCTTTTTATCTTCACACATATGTACATATATATATATATATATATATATATATATATATATATATATATATATATATATAAATATATATATATATATATATATATATATATATATATATAAATATATATATATATATATATATATAAATATATATATATATATATATATATATATATATATATATATATATATATATATATATATATATATATATATATATATATATATATATATATATATATATCTTGTAATTTCCACAATGGTCCTGTGGATGAAGTATATAATAAGTCCTCACGTGAAAATGAAAGGAATTGGTACCAAGACTTTCAACTTTTATTCAAAGTCATCTTCAGGGTACTGAAGATGACTTTGGAATAAAAGTTGAAAGTCTTGGTACCAATTCCTTTAATTTTCACGTGAGGACTTATATATATATATATATATATATATATATATATATATATATATATATATATATATATATAATATATATATATATATGTATATGTAATAATGTATATATTTTATATATATATGTATATATATATATTATATATAAACATATACTGTATATAGCCTATATGTAACATATACAGTATATATATATATATATATATATTATATATATATATATATATATATATATATATATATATATATATATATATATATATATATATATATATTATTTGGATAATTATATATATAATATATGTGTATATATATAAATATATATATAGGCCTATTATATATATTATATATATAATGTATAATTATATATAAATATAATGTATATATATAATTATATATATATGTGTGTGTATGTATAGCCTATATAGGCTACACAGTATATGTATTTATGTGTGTAATTATACTGTATGTGTGTATGTATATGTATATATACGTTATGTATGTATGTATGTATATATATATATATATATATATATATATATATATATATATATATATATATATATATATATATATATATATATATATATATATATATATATATATATATATATATATATATATTTTTAGTAACATAAATCGAGAGAGAGAGAGCACACTTCTATTCATTTGATTATATCGAAAATTTCAAGACATATTTCTTATATATGACATAATAGTTTTTGTGCAAAAATCGGCCTTCTAACTGTCGTAGTTTCATAGTTATGACAAAATAACCATAAATTTTTAAGTGGCTCAAAATTAGTATTGTCTTTGAGCTAATATCAATCGGCATTGGCACCTGACTACAGAACTAAAAAATGCAATATGCTCACCTTCGACTGAATTCAGAGCTGAAAGCATGTCATTCAGATTTGTAGTTAACCTACAAAGTGCAATACTTTCCCTGTGTTACTTAAATGACAAGCAGGTCCGCATTTTAATAACGGATATTCTGTGCACCTCTTTCCTGTATGCATTTTCACTGCCTACCTTATATTCGTAGACGTTTGTATTTTTTAAGACTCCAACTGGACTCCATCATATTTCTCACCATATCCTCGTGAACCTACAATAAATGCTCTCAAGAGGATAATCTGTCAACCTCCTTCTTAGCAATCGTATTTGCTGTGCACATATGTATTCTGGAAGTAAAAACTGACGAAGCTGCAATTCTTATTTCCAGCATAAGGAAATTGCAAATAAAAGGTCTTTCAGCATATTCTGATTTCCATTTCCAGCTATACCAACCAAATAGCTTCATTCCTGTTCAAGAACTTTTTCCCAAATATCTTCATTTCTGTTCAAGAACTTTTTTATTGCCCAAACAGTACGCATGTATACTTACCAGAAGTAATTGTTCTTAAATGAGAATTGAAAATTGTACCACGTAAGGTGCACAGCAAATGTTAACCCTTTCTGGGATAAAAGTCTAATATAGAAATAATTTTGTGAAGAAAATATTATTGCAATCTGTATCGTTGGATGTGATTGTCTTGCTGAAATTGTCTAATGATGACATAGAGGTATATCATACAGGTCAAGAAGGGGTTTAACAAGGAAACTATTGATTTTTTATTCTCCCAGTTTTTATTCTACATTTATAACTCACTTTAGTATCACGAATATCCTCTATTAAATTTTTTTTAAGCACCAGAAATTCTTGAAATTTTATGATTTCTCTGTCCCAAACTTCTAGATTTTTGGGGTGAACTTTCAGACTGGGATTGCATGTTGACTTCCTGCAAGGAAACAAGTAGTTAATTATCATTACCCTCCAAATCATCATTATTGCTCTACAATAATGCTCCTAACTTATAAATTTACTTGCTGACCAACCTGACGCTGCCTGAGAAAACTCTGAACGACAACCGATAAACTCTCTCTCTCTCTCTCTCTCTCTCTCTCTCTCTCTCTCTCTCTCTCTCTCTCTCTCTCTCTCTCTCTCTAACACCTCCTCACTCTTTCCCTCTTTCTCCTCCCTAACACCCCCTCTACTCTCTCTCTCTCTCTCTCACTTTTCAGTTAACGTAATTGCTTCAATTACATTGCCCAGCATTTTTGACAATGTATATTCCACCTCTTCTCACCCTCCATTCCTATTGGGACTGAACTTGAACTTAAAGGTCATCGGAAATATCCCTATTCATCTCAGCAACCTCGAAAACTATGGATTAGAAACTAGTATCTGTCATTTTTGACATTTTATTTTTCACCCCTTCTCACCCCCCCTTCTCTTGGGGCTGAACTTGGACTTGAAAGGCACTGGGAGTGTCACTATTCATTTCAATGACCTCAAAAACTATGGATTGACACTAATATCTGTCATTTTTGACATTTTATTTTTCTCCCCTTCTCAACCCCCCTTCCTACTGGGGCTGAACTTGGACTTAAAGGGCAACGGGAGTGGCACTGTTTACCTCAACAACCTCGAAGACTATGGATTAGACACTAATATCTGTCATTTTTGACATTTTATTTTTCACCCCTTCTCACCCCCACCCCCTTTTCCTATCAGGGCTGAACTTGGGCTTGAAGGGCATCGGAAGTGTCACTATTCATCTCAGCGACCTCGAAAACTTTGGATTGGACACTAAAATCTATTGTTTTCATTTATTTTTACATGTCACCTTCCCACCCCCACCCACTTTGGTGCCAGTCATGTCTATTTTACCTCACAGTATTCTCTTCCAGATAGTAAGTCATATGTATTCCAAGTTTGGTTGAAATTGTACGATACGTTTCAGAGTTATGTTGGAACATACACACATACATACATACATACTTCCATTTTTATATAGGCTATATACTGTAGATAGATTGCAATTCACCTTTGACTCTATGGTTCGGTGGTCACTGCGATTTTCTTTTCAGTAAATGGCAAGAAAGCTAATTTAGTGAAGAATCTGTTCTTGTTCTCTTCCTGTTTAGGACCATTCCCTCTCTTTGGCGCAAAAAGTTATCGCAGTATGTGAAGAAATAAGTTTTTAATCACAAAGAGATAAAATAAACCTTTTCAAGAAGTTTACATCTCATTCTTTTTTTCCCGAGAAACTTTGACGACTTCATATCAAGAACGTAACCACTTTTTTTTTAGATACGGTCCACTCTATTTCAGTATTCTCTATGTTACTATTTCAGTGGCAACTGGGAGTGGGACGTATAGGTTTGGATAGCTTTAAACTCACAGCTGGCGGCAACAGTGCAGTTGAATCCCCTCTGCCCTCTCCTCTTGTTGGTCTTGAAGTAGATCCGAATGCATCCCTCTGTGGTCGTGTAAGTTTTGCCACTCTGCAGCCCACATATCCTGAGTCGGAGAATACGAGGCTTAGAGTGGTAAAATAGTCTATAAATCTCATGAACGCGCGCTCTCAAAGGATTCGTGCTTGGTCGAAATTCCTGATTTTAAGTTGGATAAGCAGTTTCTGGGTAAACTGCATGGTTTGTAATTGGGTATAAAAAATGTTTGCTGATCTCTCTTCAGACCCTGATGTGCTAATCAAAATTGATGCTAGACTGTTCGCATTTTCCACGTATTTGGAAGAGCTGAAGTTTAAGGATGTCGTCCTTTCGGCTTAATCTAAAGTAACTAAACAGCGATACCGTTCTGTAACTTTATAAACAAAAATATGCTAAACTATCAGCTTTTACATAATAGTGCTACATGAGAAATTACAATGGAACATCTAAATTTGTCAGTAATAATAGCTAAAAGAATCTCCTTCTAAGAACACGATGTAAATGTTTAAAACCTACTTTTCATCGATAGAATCTGCGTCCGTAACTTTGACCCAGTCGCCACGGCACCCCACTGCTCTCCGCAGCTGAAAGTGGCGGAAGTCAACGAACAAGGTGTTCCCAGGATCTGTCTGCAAGAGTGAAGCGAAAGTTCGGTGCGAAATTAACAAGTAAAAAATGCGATGAAGTGTCTTCGGCGCAATCGAGTTTTCTGTACAGCGTATAATGCTGTATGAAACTCTGAGCCGCGCCCCTTGAAACTTTCAGCCACTGCCCGGTGATGGCCTATGTTGTTTGTACCTAAACTGGTGCCAGACGCACGATCATGGCTAACTTTAATCTTAAATAGAATAAAAACTACTGAGGCTAGAGGGCTGCAATTTGGTATGTTTGATGATTGGAGAGTGGATGATCAAAATACCAATTTGCATCCTCTAGTTTCAGGAGTTTTTAAGATCTGAGGGTGGACAGAAAACGTGCGGACGGACAGACTGATAGCCATCTGTATATCTTTCTCTTTACAGAAAACTAAAAAGGCAATCGTGAGCGAATGTACCAATTGATAAAGATGTGATATACTCACATGCGCATGCGCATATAACCAATGTTGCCAATTTCCCTTCTAGATCAAAACTAAATGCTACATGTGTCATAGCACCCAGTTAATACTATTTTCATGCCCTTCTCTTTACAAATTAGTCGAAAATACTCACGGAAACCTCCCACATAATTCTGGAATTCTTTGGATATTTCCTAGGATAGTTCGGAGTGTTGAACGTCACCGAGTTGCCAGGAGTCAGGGTGTAACGGATTTCTTTCCATCCTGGCGTGACAAAAGTTTTTATGTTAGATTTAAATAACTTTAAAATTGCGTCGAAAAAACCTTTACTGGTATCACGTAGTTTCTAAACACAAGCGTCTGTCATTGCATGAAGCAATATAAGAAGCACAATAACAAAAAAAAAAGATATACTTAAGAATGACAAATGTTTAAAAATCATAAAATAATTAAACTGTAGTATCAAAGTAGGTGCATTTTGTACTCTCTCTCTCTCTCTCTCTCTCTCTCTCTCTCTCTCTCTCTCTCTCTCTCTCTCTCTCTCTCTTCTTAGCTCGATAACTGGGTCTCTCCTATCACATATAAATACCAAAATACTACCTTTAAAGGATACTATGTTTCCATAGACTCATAAATGCACGTTTTGCACCCTTATTTTTGATATCACTAGATTTCCGGGCACAATATTACAAACAGACGTTCGTTATTTATTTATTTTTTCGCGAAACAAGTATCAGAATCAAGAGCCAGGCTTACAAACTAAATACACGCTTTAAATTCACGGGATCCATGCTTAGCTTCAAGAAGATGAATCTATATACACTTGAAAACAGCTGAAATAATTTAGAGCAAGTGTCGAACAAGTATTCTGTCGCAGTCCTTATTAGCGTCAGGTGTTAGCGATGCATTGAAATGCATATCAGTAGTAGTACGATGACGAAGAAATATGACCGAGTGGGAGAAATTCCAGGTTTGGAAAAATATGAGAAAAATTGACTAATGTAGGAAGTTAAATGAGAGAAGGAATCACTGAACAAAAAGTAAAAAAAAAGAAAAAGTGAAAGGCAAAAATATCAAATAAGAGGAACATGTGTTTCAGATCTTTTGACGAATAGTTTATACACATATCTGACTTAATTTGCTGGCCTTCGGATCTCACTATGACCCATTGCCTTTTGCACCAGACCGCCAAGGTTTGGGATAAATTTCCCTGAGGTTTCACTCAACTTTTGTTGGTAAACTCAAAGACGAATCAGTGGCTTCAGAGAGCATTGGCGCTCATGATGAGTGTGAAATTCTGTCACCTAAACGATCGGATGGATGTTATTGTCTCTCTTTCAAACCAGTGACCATTACACACCTCTGAGACCACGCGCGCGCAATCAAGTCTAGGCCAGATCAACGGAAACCAGTAAGTGCCATGGACGGTGAAAAGCCAAGTAAGTCACTGCAAGAGGAGACAGACAGTCTTTCTTGGATGATGCCATCCCGTCACTTTTCAAGACGTAAGTTAGATGATTCAAAAACACAGAAGAAAGTAAGAGAGTTCCACATTACAGGAGACGAGAGTGACAGCAAGACCTAATCATAAAGGTTGATCTTGAGTGAGGGCTTCTTTTACAAGGAAAGCGAAGTCTCGCTTGCGCTCCTTAGCCAAGGACAAGAAGAAAACCGTGTGATAATTCGGCGGAGTGAATAAATGAATAAACAGATGAATGGGTAAGGTACTCACTGCGCAGGTTTTGATTGGGGTTGACACGGTCTTCCTGAACAATTTCGCTTCCGTCTGAATAGCGGGCATCAAGACTGAAAGGAAAGCTTTTTTTAATTTCATCAGTCTTATTTCTGTGTGAGCGTTTCGTCACAGTTAACCTCTTTTCACATTGACGGGTTATTAACCATTCTGACAAATATTGTTATCATTATTTATTTCAATTTTATTCCATGTTTAATTCCCTTATGAACTCTTCATCAAGTTTAAAAATTTTTCACATAAACAATGTACCGGTATCACCTTTTTGGAAGTTATTATTATTATTATTATTATTATTATTATTATTATTATTATTATTATTATTATTATTATTATTATTATTATTGAATAGATAGTTTGCGTAATGTTATATTCATGCAAAAAATTTAAAATGAAATGACCAGGAAAGTATCGTCTTGCACTTTCCGTAACTTTTTTCCTATACAACTTATTTCTCAAATACCTAGATTTCCAAAGAGCAGATGGTCCAGCGAAGCTATAATTCCATTTCCGAAGGGCAGAAACATCAATAGTTATAATTACAGACATATTCATCAACAACTACTAAACACACATACATACATACGTGTATAGAAATATAATGTCAGGTTTGTACGCCAGAATTCCTGACGCTTTGGCCTGTAAGTCAGTACGATTGCACTAAAGTTCATTCATGCCCTCAATTTCGTGCCCACTAGTGTTTAAAATGAGTTACATAATAGTATTTTCTCATTGGTTATAACTGTGCTGCCTGACATTCACCGAAGTCGAGTGTTTGTAGACCAACAAGTTTTTATAGATTATGGTCGCTTTTATTTGCATCGAAATACAAAGTCCATATTTGATGGGAGAACGAAATTCTCATATACTGATTGATTTTAGTAATATTTCATAATTTTGGTACTTATTCAAGACTTACTATTGCTGTTTCTTTATTTTTGCATCTGTGAGTGGCTTATTTTGTTTTTGGTTGAAAAATAGTGATGGCTACAAACATTAACATAGTTTTAGTGATTTTTGGTATTGCTATGCGTACACATCTCATACGATTATATATAGATAAAGAAAGTACATGAACGAAAGGCTAATATGAAGGAAGACTATTTCTCAGAATTGTATTTATTCTAATGTAAAATCCAGTCTAGACCGTCTGAATTATTTGAGGGCTAATATTTCTCTTCAAATCTGATAATTTATGCAGTGATGTCTTATGGGAGATAGTGGTCCTTATAAAACTCTGCAAATATTTTGTCCCGCAGACAAAAGTATTATAGAAAAAATCTACGTTCAGCATTTTTTTTAATGTTTAGGTTTTAATATCAAGTCCTCATAACTTATGGAAGAGATGAAGTAGATGTTATTTCTTTTGCAGACGATAAGAATTAAAATGGAGTTGTAAACAATTCCGAAATGAACGCACCCACCAAAGTAAGTAAATAAATACGAAGGTAAACATTAGTAGTAGTAGTAGTTTGGCATCCTTACCCTCATTATCATTATTACTACTACTACTACTACTACAAATATTAGTAGTAATAGTACTAGTAGTAGCTATTAGGATCATCTTACCTTCCAGCAACTATCTCGGTGCCGACTCCATTGATGCAAGCAATCTGCAATGAAGATAAATAAATATAAGTTTTTATATTTATTTATCCATTCAAAGCGGTAAAACTGATTTGTTTAAGAGGAATTTGGGCAATATTCAGTTCAAGGGGCTTTGTCTGAGACGTGTTCGTAAATTTACATATTCAGTTAGACTGAAAGGTAAGCGGTTTTATTCACTCTAGGTACATTTATCATTGAGTTTCATGCGTATGCACAGAACTCTCTCTCTCTCTCTCTCTCTCTCTCTCTGTATATAAATTTATATATATATATATGTGTGTGTAAAATATATATATGTATACATATTCATATATATATGATATATATAGAGGGGAGGGAGAGAGAGAGAGAGAAAGCTCTCTGTACATACAACATATATATATATATATATATATATATATATATATATATATATATATATATATATATATATATATAAATGAAGACAAAATCACGAAGGAAGAGAAACAATGGAGTGCTGCAAGGCCTTTAGACTTGTAGTCCTTTACTGAGTAAAGGACCATAAGTCGAAAGGCCTTGCAGCACTCCATTATTTTTCTTTCCTTCGTGGATTTTGTCTGTATTTATATATTCATCACGTTCCATATTTTCGTGATTCAGTTATACATACCTACATACATACATACATATATATATATATATATATATATATATATATATATATATATATATATATATATATATATATATTAGGCCACCAATGACCCATTAATATCGAATTTACCTTACATTGGGAATAACTTAAACTCGAAGGGAATTACATATGACAAATTATTCCTTTGGTTAACTGAGTTCGATAATGAGTTATTAAGTTACCATCCGTCCTTTTGTCATTTGAAGGCGTAGTGACCGAAATGTCACAGCCATCTGGTTCCTCAGCAAATCCTTAAGGATGAGGTCATCTTCTTGACCCCAGGAGAGGCTGGCATCCATTTACGAGCTGGACAGGACAGAATGGTGGGCGGAAGGACGAAAACAAACTGCTTACCGAGAAACCATGTTTGGAGAGCCATACCACTCAGCCACGTCTGTGTTAATGATTTAGTTTCCTATTAGCTTGTAGGTGTTTCGGGGAGACATATTACGTGAGGATGGGCGCATGAGATGTGTATGTGAATAACTCTGTTGTCGTTTTTATTCTCATATTTTTTATTTTTTATTTTCTTTGTTGTCCTTTTCATCATAATAAGGTGCTAGGTTGTTGTGTAAGGCGAGGGTTTCCTAAATAGTGTGTGTATGTATGTGTGTGTGTGTTTGTACAATAAGCAAGTATACCTTAGTTTTACCAGACCACTGAGCTGATTAACAGCTCTCCTAGGGCTGGCCCGAATGGTTAGACTTATTTTACGTGCCTAAGAACCAATTGGTTACTTAGCAACGGGACCTACAGCTTATTGTGGAATCCGAACCACATTATAGCGAGAAATGAATTTCTATCATCAGAAATAAATTCCTCTAACTCTTCATCAGCCGGTCGGAGACTCGAACTCGGGCCTAGCGAGTGCTAGTCCATAGCTCTACTGACTCACCCAACGAAGAGCTATGTGTGTGTGTTTGTGGAACCGTTGATATTTGTAGGTGATACACCGTGGGTGGGGGATATTTTATTTTTAGTGTTGTTTAAAACAAATAAACAAAAATGAACGTCACCGGTATAACAAAAAAATAATATATGAACGAACCGAGATGGGAGGAAAAACTCTCGCTCCATATCTCCCTCTCCAACAAGGACAGAAACAGCACGGAAACACCGAAGAAGGAAGAGCAACACTGAAGGCTTAATACTTACCGCCACAAAAGCTAAAAGGACCGAGACTATACAGGACGTTCCCATGTTCCCCTTTCAGCGGTCAGGGCTGATCTGCGTCGGGGTCTGGTACCCCACTTGAAAGGCGAGATGTTGTCACATATTCAGACTTAACAAGACACCTGTTTTGGTGTCTTGAAATTGACATGCGTCTGGTTTAGGGGTCATTCGTACAGGTGATTAGCACAAGGTGAGAAAAGTGTCACCTTTTCAATTACTGAAATCGTATTCATATACTTCGGTACTGTATTTCAATACTTATATTTTTTTTATGACAAAACACTGCGTCATTCAGCAGTTCTAAGATTTCATATTCCTTGAAACAAGTTTTGGTTGCTAGAGAGAGCTCACAAAGAAGGCGAAATCACAATTCTGCGATTCGGTACTATATTTTGGGAAGATAGCACCTCTATAAAAAGCGCTTCATGAAAGAGCTTCCAGATCTCATTGTTTATAAAATGCGGCTTCGCTGGAATTCGCAATAATGGAACAGGATACATTTACTGACAAGTTGCGTGAAAGGTCATTCAAAATAACGTTACGTAACTCGCCAAAGAACCTTGTTATCATTACTGAAGGAAATGAAATTTCATGCAGGAGGGCTAATTGGCTAGTTGACACTCTACACTACACCAATCTGAGTTGCTAATGAATTAAGGTAATGATCCCCTTAACAAACTCCTTACCAGAAGAACGCTGACAAATGCGGTTTTTATTTGCTTGTTTATGAAAACAGCAGATTTTGGAGTTCGTGAGGTTTCGAAACCACTGCTGAGAGAAGTGGTTGATATTAATTTGGAAAAGTGGATTAGGCCTAAGTCTATTTTAACACCCAAAGCAATGCTATAGGCTTTTACTCGTCGGGTTAACAGTTTCTATGTATGTCGGTCACCATGGGTAAATTTAGATGACTGACACTGTATCATAAAATACAATCCACTGCAGAGATGTTGGTATACATCTTCGTAATTTTAACGAGTTTTATTAATTCACGTGAAATTAAGAGAAGGGTTAAAGTATTGAATGTTTCATTTTTGCCTATTTATTCGTATTTTCTTCTTACAACTTACTGGAAATATTTGTTTTACCAGTTTTGTAGATAAAATACAGGAATACAGAATGCATGTTTAAGGCTCACAGTCGCCTATTTGGTATTTCTTAAATGATTCAAGTACTTTTTTAATTGTGCGAAGTCATTAGTTTCAGAGATGTTACTGTGTCGTAGGACTTGATAACTGAAAGCTTGATTATTAAAAGAACTATTCAACTGAAGAATGGTTTCAGAGATTAAAGCCTGCTGCTGAACATACTCTGCACATTGAAACTTTCCTTTATTTACTCAAACTTCTGATGACACATTCAACTACAAGACTACAGTAGTTTCAGAGATTAAAGCCTGCTGCTGAACATACTCTGCACATTGAACTTTCCTTTATTTGCTCAAACTTCTGATGACACATTCAACTACAAGATTACAGTAGTTTCAGAGATTAAAGCCTGCTGCTGAACATACTCTGCACATTGAAACTTTCCTTTATTTACTCAAACTTCTGATGACACATTCACCTACAAGACTACAGTAGTTTCAGAGATTAAAGCCTGCTGCTGAACATACTCTGCACATTGAAACTTTCCTTTATTTGCTCAAACTTCTGATGACACATTCACCTACAAGACTACAGTAGTTTCAGAGATTAAAGCCTGCTGCTGAACATACTCTGCACATTGAAACTTTCCTTTATTTACTCAAACTTCTGATGACACATTCAACTACAAAGCCCAAGACTGAGATAGCATTTCCGATGACGAAAACGTAGAATATTCCTTGCAGCTGTTCCAGTCCCAGGGGCTGGGGACCTTCCAGTCTTGGAAGGGCTTCGACGTCGGCAGCTTCTCTTCGGCCGGGGTCGTTGATGATCTGGTCGAGCCATTTGGTGATGAGGCCGGCCTCCAGAAGCCTGCGGATGATTTTGTTGAATTTCTGCCGAAACGGGCAGCCGGGGTTCATGGCCCAGCCGATCTCCGAGGGGAAGAAGTCCTCCGTCGCTACGTGGAGCTGACGCTCACCTGTGCTTGAGGTGTACCTGTGGGGAGATTGCATTTCGATTACACAGTGAGTTGAAGCTTTGTGTTCGTTGTTACCGTATGTCACGCTGGGTGTTGGTTACCTTATAGGTAAGCAGAAGTGGTCAAGGTCTGGTAGGTGCTTGTGGAATGAATAAGACAAATCGAGGAGTATATATATATATATATATATATATATATATATATATATATATATATATATATATATATATATATATATATATATATATATATATATATATATATATATATATATATATATACAATCAACAGTCACGTGTGGAACATAAGTAAATTTCTGACTCACATCATGAATGAACCCAGGTCTTTCAACTGAAAGACATCGAACCCATGTCTTTCAGTTAAAAAACAGGACTGCTGCCAACCAAGCCACATAAGTCATACAAGAAGTTGGAACCTAATTACCGCTGTGCCTAAGGCTTTTACCTGGGCGGGCCAACTGCCTCGCATACCAGCGTGGTTTCCCCAACTTCCCGACTAAGCATTGACCTAATTGAAAGCATTTCATTCGAATTATCCCTTCTGAGTGAATATGATAGAAATAGTCAACACGCAATCACGTGTGGAACAGAAATAAATTTCTGACTCGCATCAGGAGCGAACCCAGTTCCAACTTCTCGTATGACTTGCGTGTTGCTTCGTTGGCAGCGGTCTTGTCTTTCAGTTGAAAGACCTGGTTTCGATCCTGATGTGAGTCAGAAAAAAAAAAAAAATATCTATATATATATATATATATATATATATATATATATATATATATATATATATATATATATATATATATATGTGTGTGTGTATTTTTGGAGGAGAAGGAGAGAGAAACAGATGGTCTCTTTTTGTATTAACTCACTTAATTGCTATCCGGTCTTCCATGTAGAGCCTCCACGTAATGAATGCGTATCTAGTATCCCTCGCCCTAGCCAGGCAGGAATTCAGATCTGGGCACATGTCTAAACCAGCAAATACCCTCTGATAGAGGGGCACCTGCGATGTTTTGAACAGCTGGTAATCCGCGGCTCCTAGATCCTGCGTGGAGAGTAGATAATAAGATGAAATTCCTTATAGAACATAATTTAAAAAGGATTTTTTCTCAAAGTTGAGCGTAGTTTAATGTTACGGGGTCTTTACGCATTTTTGTGATTTTAAGGAGTTAGCGCATTTACATAAGTTGTGATTCATGAACAGACTTATTCGAAATTCAGCCGATTTTGATTTTTTTCATCAGATACGGATTTTTTGTTCGTTTTGGTAGCCCTTGTTCTGACGTCACTATAAACCAGTCAATCAATTAATCACTTGCTCTGCTACTAAATATTTTTTTCTAATACCTTGTTGCTGTATTTAGTAATGGGCTTAGGTTATATAGGGGCATAGGGATGCACATTCGATCTGCTTAGAAGAGAAACTGACAGGTACTGCTGTTATAGTTTAGGAATTAAAGTGCAGTATAATTATTCCTTGATATGAAAAAAAAATCGACTTATATTAATTGTCCTGTAATACTGAGATTGAAACAGTTGTACAACAACCAGTATACGCTCTACATAGCCCAATATATATATATATATATATATATATATATATATATATATATATATATATATATATATATATTGTACTGTAAATGCATGCATATATATATATATATATATATATAAATATATATATATATATATATATATATATATATAAATATATATATTATATATGTTATGTATATATTTTATATAACATACATACATACATACATACACACATACATAAACGACCGTTAAACACAATCACATCAGAGAAGAGAAAGCCAAAAAACGAAGCCACTGACCTTCCAGGCGTTCGATTCCCCAAATCACCCCGAAGTTGAGCGGACGATCGCTCCCCTACCTGAATCCCCCAGGAAAACCCCGAATCCACGAGATCCTGAAGCGAGTTGAGCGTCGGGGAGAGAGTGGGAAGGGTGTAACAAGCGATCAACATGGCCACGTAACACGCCACCGTCACGAGGGAGAAGAGGACCCAGGCGGTGATCAGGACCCGAGACCCGTTGGTCGTGTTCCATTCAGTGCCTTGTCTTGGGAGGGAAGCAACAGGGAAGTTTTTGATTAGTTCGACGAGTGCAAGGAATTGTTGCGGAGGCGTTACGCAACGCCGTTTGCATTAAAATTCGTGCTCAGAATGTAATGTGTTTGCCTTTTTGCTTTGTATTTGGAAATAGAGTCATCAGCTCGTTTCATTTCTTATCTTAATTTGTAGTCAGACTCTCATCACGATGGAGTTTTACGGGGCAGATTAACATTTCTTACGAGATACACGTTCCAAACACGTTCAGTATTTCCTTTGGCAGCGCCTCCAAATGGCTGGTGCGGTTCTTCCGCTGTTGACGCTCATCGGGAAGTATCTGGCAACTGACGTAATAGAGAACGCTAATGACTAAAAGCGATAGAGCAAATCCCAACCAAACCTGGAAGTATAGAGTGAGACAAATCCACTGTAAGTGATAGGGATGATAAGCTTCCTTCAAACAATCCTGAATTAAAAATAGAGGAAGATAAAATTTTTGAAATCTATAGACCAGGTATATTTCTTGATTAAATACTTGCAAGTTTTTTCTCGAATTCAGTAACTTTTTTTTGGCCTTTATGTCCTGCGCTTGTCACAGATGAAAGGATTAAATCGTTAGAAATTCCCCCTGAAGCATGAATGACACTCGAAATTGTTTGAATTCTGTACTTAGCTGTATTTCGAATGGTATTAGAAGTACAGTCTTCATTCTGAAATCTTGAAAATTGTCTATTCATTTTCAGTCATCACACACTTAAGTTGACAGTACCTTTCAAAGTTGACAGTACCTTCCAACGCCCCCAAAAAATGTGTACAACACCAGAAACATGACATTTCACGCCTTTCGTACCTTAATGAATAACGCTTGTTGGATATCTTTGGATAACTCAGAAACAAAGGTCTTTACAGCAAGACAAAATTTAGGAAGGAAAACCGTACTTTTGCCTCGAAAGGTCTAAGCAATGCCAGGGCATGGTTCAGCGGTCGAGGCTTCGTCGTGCAGAAGGTCAGCGGATCGTTGTAATACCCCACGGTGTAGTCGATGACCCTCTCGCGATCTCCGGTGAACGCCACGTTCAGCGAGAAATCGGCTGCGTAATTCTGGACGGCTCCGATGACGCCTGAAAGGAGCGGCGAAGGTCCCCTGTTAGGTTTTTATCAAGCGGTAGGAATGGCGAAGAAATTACAATGCTTTTCAGTAGCGCGTAGAAACTGGCTTGCTTCTTAGAGCCAGTAGTATAAGATAATGGACCATTTTCCGTTTAATATGAGGTGGCAGAATCATTTCATGTTATATCAGATGGTGGAATGTTAAATATAATTCTCTGCAAGTGGCTAGATAGGTAATGTGAGCTTGTCCACACATCTAATGTTTACAGATTCAAAATGTGCTTTGAATCAACTGTCTGTCTCGTGTTTTCGTTCTTAAAATGTTTCCAAGTCAACAGAGAATACAAACCATAGCGATACTTATCTTACTTACCCGTGTAAGTACCGTTGTCCAGCTTGTATCCCCATTGCAGATCCGCCGGTTCTCTGACTTTGTAGGTGAAATTGAGGGTTCCAGCAACGGCGTTCATCATGCGGGTATCGACGCAGTCTTTCAAACGGACGTCGCGCCCTCCTGTTTTTTCGTAACAGCTGAACGGTGCGTACTCCAGCGTCACGATTCTGAAGACGTGTCCGTTGAAATTCTGGAGAGAGAGAGAGAGAGAGAGAGAGAGAGAAGTAGGTAACTGAATTGAGGGTACTATTCTCTTATCGCTTTTCTAAACGACGATAATATTTAAGTAACTCTGCAACTGCTTCGTAGTTTTACTCTATCAGGTATACCGCAGAACATTTTTTAATGTAGAGTACGTATTACTCATAAAAGAAAAAAGAATGGGAAACAACTCTAAGGCTCCACAAACCTGGAAGACATCAGGGAAAAGGTCTCTATGCCGAGCAAAGCCCTGCTGAGGAGTCCAGGTGTCAGCCAAGCTCACCTCCGGGTGTCCGTCACGGCAGTAGGGACAAGCCCTCAGGAGACCGTAAGTTCTCTGAGCCCGTTCGCCAAGACCTCCGACCTTCTTTTGACTGACAGCAGCATTTGATACTGTTACCAGCACCGTATGGTAACCCGATCCTTGTAAGTAGGAAAGAAGATAAAAGTATTGGTTTGCTCACTCCTGTTTTTACTCTTGAATGAGCTACCAAAGGCAATTCAATCTCAGGTCAAGTTCGATTGAGGAGAAAGTCTGAAAATGGATCGGTATGAATTCCTCGACAAATAATGAGATTAATTTCCTTTAATATAAACCTCAAATTATTATTTATTGTTTTCTATACTACACGGTTTTTTTATGTTATTTAAAAAATGACAGCTTCTTAATATGACAGGGCATAATTTCATAACCATTGCCACAAAAATAAGTATCTCAAGGTTAGCGCAGAACACCCATCCACGAGTATGTTACCCAAAGTTACCTAAAGTTGGATGACTAACAACTTCTGGAAGATCAAGGCTGGATCCTGTATAAGCAAGTATCCTTTTTTCCGATCCTTGAAAAAAGCTCCCTCTCTGAATATCCAACGTTGCTTTGCCAACAACCTGTCAAGGAAACATTCAACTGAGTGACAGCAAATTTGAGCAACTTTTCAGTACTCATTATATGTCCATTCTATCCTTCAAACTCCATATAAGAAATTTTCATTGCTCTTTTGAAACCTGAGGAACGTTGGAAACCCGAAATTCATATATTTATTGGGTCCGCTCTTTCTGTTTCGTTTTCTGTTTTTCCCAGTAAAAGTGACGAACTCTAGAACCTTGAGGAGAATAATTTATGAATATGAAATCCCGGTTCATAAATGGAAGGCATAATCTGGAACGCTCAGATTTTGAAGTATTGCCTTCTCGTTATTTGAGAAGATTTAATCTCGGTCTCGCCTCTTTTATTTATTTATCTGATGATGTTTGCTCCAATCGAATCTTTCATAAATTTTTTTTTATAAATAATGGTTTTTAACACATATATTCACTCCTTAATGACGTCAATGTAGATTATAATGACCAAGCCGTAAAGTGAGTCATTGATGCAAAATGGCTTTGTATTGAATTCGCACAAAATGCAATACAATAACAGTGCTAATAAGAGACGTTCCTACTATTTCTACTAATACCACAACTAAATTCCTACTTCTACCCTCCAGCTTGAATGACCCTTGTAACGTGATGTCGGATAACTTACAAAAAAAAAAAAAAAAGCTGCTATTATTCATAATGCCGGAACTTACGTTATTGTTACTGCCACTGACTAAAGTAGGCTAATTAGTAATCACAACAACAGCACCAGAAGGGGCGAAGCCCCGAATACAAAAACCCTCGTTACCTCAAGGTCAGCTAGAATGACAAAAGCGACGCAGTGGATGGAGACAGCTTTCTGTTGAGTCCGCGTGAAGGCGGGGAAGGCCGACGGGGGTGTGTCAAAGAAGACCTCCAAGTCCCATGCCAGAGTGGGTTCGACTGTCATAGACTGTATCCTCTCTGCTACGTTCTGGTTGAAGTACGACCCTTTGTGTAAGAGGACCTAGAGAGGGAGATCAAGTGGGGTAAGGGGCGAAATCATTTTCAAGGCAGCAAACCTGGTTTGCTCGAGATGAGATTTGCTTCCTGCTTGGAGGCAATTGCTGAGCATATTAAGATATCACGTGGCGAATGATGTTTGGTTGGGAAATCTATTTTGAATAACAGCATCAACTGAGACAGTGAACATTCACCAGAGACACACTCTTCACAGGCAGCCTTCAGTGAATGAAATGACTCAAATCTGGTTAAACAGTGATTATAAACTGCAGTAATGAGTTAGGACATAGTTTCTTGGAATAAAACGTCCTGTAAAGAACAAGGAAGCTAGAATGATTTATATCTGCATTTTTATCATTTTTCTCTACTTGTTCATAGGATAAAACACACACTCACAGCACACACGCGTACTTTAGGTGCAACTTTAGCAAATTTGTAGCTTTGACACACGAAATCTATTCTTAGAAATCACTTCCTCACCTTCGAACACCCATCTAAATGGTACTTCAGAACAAACACCCATCTAAATGGTACTTCAGAACATCTGACAGCAATGAAGCAACTTCCTCTGCAGGTGGCTCTATTTTGCCTTTACCGTCGTTTACCGAAGGAGGCCTTGGATGAAAAGTACCCGAAAACTGGTTCAGGTCATGAACCGGCCTTCCTCCGTCAGGTTCTTGAAGAGGCAATGATTTGGGAGTCTTGATTCCTGGAGGAACGTGGCTTGATTGTGTTTGGTATGGAGCGTCGACGGGCGCTTTGCTCCAGGCTGAAGGATCACCGTCCGATCCCCTGGCTGCGTTTGTGATGGCTACAGCAACTGCCAGTTTTATCAGCAGCGAAGGGGAGAGTGAAAGACGCATTGTCAGAGCTGAGAAGTAGAAAGAAATAGAAGTGAAATGCAAATTGCTGAAAGCATTTATCATATTTCAGTCAGGGCATTATGAGAGATACATCAAATTTCCATCTCGCTGGGAAATGAATTTATATTGATTTTGACAAGTATTCCAACTAAAAATAAGTAAATTTTATGATCTCAGTGCTTTTCTTTTAAAGATAATCAAATGACTATTCCATGTCGTGGAACAGCCAGAGAGAAATTTTTATAAGATCACAAACTTTCTCATTGTAGCTCACAATGGAATTAACGGACATCCGAAGTTGTAAGCTGGCAAACGACGATGGAACATATAATTATACCTCATGATGTATTTTCTTTGTTAGCTGAAAGATGGGAAGAACAAAAATTATCCCTGGGAAGGAAATTAGTTCTGTAAAGGAAATTCGTAAGAGCAAATAATGGGATCGTTTTCCCTTAAATAAACAGCAAAGCTGGGAAAAATATCATTTCTGAAATAGTGTATCTTCCTCCTGAAACTGTTCACCTGGAAAGTGCATTTTTTTCACAAGTTTAACTCGATACCGAGTCTTAACTAAAAAGTCTTGGGATATTTTTTATTACTTGTACTCAAGGTAATTAAATCGTACACAGGACAAAGGATACCAAATATTTTCTCAAAACTTCCTAGTTGTAATATACTTCACGAGCAAAAAACTAGAGTTTTACTTTACTTCTCGACAAATAGATTTGTCAGTAAATTTTGTCTACCACGACGACCGGTGATGAAGAAATCGGTGGCTTCTTACAAGTGAATTAATAACTTTGTTTTTTTCTACTCTTTATCTTATTACGGAGGCTCCCACCGAAAAGGAGAAAAAGAAACTTAAGGAAGATAGAAAGTTACATTAACGACGCCTTCAAGCCAATAAAAATTGTGCTTGTGTAAGACAAAAGGGTAGACGTGCTTTTGACAAAGTTACTCGGCAATAATTATTTATATTATTAAGTCATTGTTCGCGTGGAGGGAAAGAAGAATTTTCGTGACTTCATTTCGTAAAGTGCAAACCTTCGGTTCAATCAGAAAAGATCGACAGGCACTCTAAAGTGCCTTAGGTGCTTAGGTCTTTATGAAAAAAGAAGTGTCACTTGATGATTAAGAATCCATACTCCGAGGGAAGTTCTGTTGTTATTACCATACCATCCTACTTTTGAGTTTGATCTGGAATCGCTTAAACAGTTACGAAGATACAAGATCTCACCCTCTGAGAAGAAGAAAAGGCATGTAGTCGATATATATGTATATATATTATATATATATATACACATATATATGCACATATACATAAATACATATATGTACATATGTATGTACTGTATATGTATATATATATATATACATACATACACAAACGAAATTTAAGGCAAATTAAAAAAAAAAAACTTGAATAAACTCATAACACAGCTCAAAACCGACCAGTTAAAAGAACGCCACTAAAACTCGACTTACGAAAACGCACCTCGGGCCGCAAAGCTTCAGGCGAACTGAGAAACGTCGTCGTCACCTTACTGAACTGAGCAGACTCTGAACTGGTCGCGTGTGAAGACGGACGGTCAAGGTTGTTGAAGTAACTGAGCAATAATTCATGAACCAAATAACTGGAGACAATTGCGCGGGGCAGAACTCCAGAATCTCATGAATTCTGGTACTGGTTCTTCTAAATGTTGTGTTGCTTCTCAGTCATGAATGTTAAATGGTCTCATTTGTGAAGACGAGATAACGTCGTAATTGGTGTTGATTGGTTTCGCACATTAATTAAGATCGGTCTGATCGGTCTGATCCTCTGGCCAAACTTGTGAGAACCACGTAATGATAGAGAAGCGAAAAATAGCAAGTTGCAGCTTTTCAGTGAAAGCTAGCTCTGGAATTTTGGATTTTTGTGCGTACACAATTCGATCTCGCTTGTCTTTGTGTGTGCGTGTTTGTTTTCGATAAGCGGGCATGGATGTTTATTAGTTGATGTTGAAATCTAGTCCTATAGGTATGAATTTCAATACACTGATAGATTCACAAACACTCCTGCTTTACACACACACACACACACACATACACTCACACAGGGGCGTGTATCTATACAGTCGAATGTTGCGCCACAATATTTGTTTAATATCGAATTCGCTATACCTTAAGAATAACATAGGCCTAAAGGGGCTTATTATTGGCCTTTGGTTTAGGAACAATGATGAACAGCGATTTTGACGACCTAGCTCTCGAATCCTGGCCGGCACAGATGCATTTATCGGTTGTAACTTCCTTTGGGTGCGAGTTATTCCCAAGATATACTTAGCAAATTGGATATTAAATGATATTTGTGGTTTAGAGTTTTTGATCGTAAAAAGATCGTGCGAATTTAAGTAACATATCTATACGTACATATTTATATTTATATTTTATATATATGTATGTATGTATGTATATGTATATATATATATATATATATATATATATATATATATATATATATATATATATATATATATATATATAATGTATGTATATATAAATAAAGATAAAATCAAGAAGGAAACGGAAACACCGGAGTGCTGCGAGGCCTTTCGACACTATGTCCTTTATTAGCAGACTGAAGAAATATAAAAAGTATGTTTACAAAGAAAGCTCATATTAATGACAGATATTATAAAGGAAACATAAGTACCTGGAATCAACACAATTGAAGAATTAGTAGAACTAAACAGGATTAAATATTTAAGAGGTTTTTACAAAGGATTAGGATCAACCGTTCAGGAGCAGGGACAGGACAATTAAAAGATTATACAGGTTCGTGACTGACCACCTAAAAATTTTTATTAGTATAACACAATAATTCTTTTTTTTTTTTTGTAAACAATAATAACTTTTATATTAAACATACGGATATATAGAAAATATATATCAAGTAGCTAACTTGTAATTAAGTCAGTGATTTTATCTTTTAGGTCATTCTTGAACATTTTTCTAATACAGGGGTCCAAATAATACATGCCAGGGCTAAGATTAAAATTACAACTGGAAGTAAGCTGGATAATAGCGGACTCCAATACATTTCTTGAAGAGAAATCTTTCGATCTGGCAATCACTGAACTTTCAGTCCAATTTATCCTGTGAGAGTTTTCACTTAAAGGAATGAACATAGCATTGGATGCTTGTCCAGTTTTGACTGAATACTTATGTTGCTTAATACGTACATCTAAATCTTTGCTAGATTGGCCAATATAAAAAGAGGGGCAATCCAAACATGGAATTTTATATATTATGTTGTTGTTTTCTTTAGGGCTATTTTTTATTAACATTCTTTTGAGTGTGTTATTATAAGAAAAAACGGGGTTTACATTAAAAGGTTTTAACAATGATTTTATGTTTTCAAAACCACTAAAATAATGCAAGCTAAGAATGTTCTTAGGGGTTTCTTTCTTCATGTTACTTTTACTATAAAACTTTTTGTGGGCTTTGTTATAACAAATATCTAGTATATGTGAAGGATAACATAAATCTGTCCCTATTTTTCTTATGTATCCAATTTCTTTATCCAAATACTGGGGACTGACAATGCGCAAGGCTCGTAAAAACATAGAAGAAAAAATTGATATTTTGATGTTGAGGTGATGGCCTGAATAAAAATGGGCATAAGTTAAGTATTTATAGGAAACCAACCAACGACTTAACTTATGTCCATTTTTATTCAGGCCATCACCTCAACATCAAAATATCAATTTTTTCTTCTACGTTTTTACGAGCCTGTTTTGGCAGTTCTACTAATTCTTCAATTGTGTTGGATTCCAGGTACTTATGTTTCCTTTATAATCCCCATCTGTCATTAATATGAGCTTTCTTTGTAAACATACTTTTATATTTCTTCAGTCTGCTAAGTAAAGGACATAGTGTCGAAAGGCCTCAGCACTCCAGTGTTTCCGTTTCCTCCTTGGATTTTATCTTTATTTATATATTCATCACGTTCCATATTTTCCATATATATATATATATATATATATATATATATATATATATATATATATATATATATATATATATATATATATGTGTGTGTGTGTGTGTGTGTTTTAAAGTATCACACCAAAACCGCCATGAATGTGGTTGAAAATATCAGCGCATTCTTTAATTTTTTTTTTATGCGACAAAGAGTCATTCACCCAATGAGCATTGGTTTGTTCCCTCGTGTTATAAAATAAATGATGGGTTCCACATCGACACACCCTCTCTGTGCCCCGCCTTAGGGGCCCTTAACCCGAAGTCCGAAGGATGCCATTGAAGGTTCCCATAAGGAGCCTTGTTCCGATTTCTTTGCGACGCAAACTTTATTCATCAGATCAGTTAATCAGTCTTTTCAGTTCTTGTCCACATTCAGATCTGAATTTTATTCTATTAAGGTTTTATTATGAAATAGTAAAGATTTTCCAGTAGAGTTTAGTTTATTGTGTTAATTTTATTTCAGTATGATTCGTAGTCAAATGGCGACATCATCTATGTAAGATAATGACATAACATTAACAAGTATTCAATTTTTTGTAAAGATTTTTATTCCAAAGGCAACTTTATTTCTGCAAGATTTATATTGAAGTTACCAAGTTTGCACGTACTGTCCGTGGGACATGAATATGCATTATTTACAATAGAAGCACATACACACATACACACACACACACACATACACACACACACACACACACACACATACCAGTGTTCTTAAGCCTAGGCCCCGAACAAGTTTCCGAACGCCGCGAAAACCTAATGGCCAAACTCCGTGCTTCCTTGTTTGCTCGTAAAGGTGCTTTTGATTGCTCTCTGAAGTTGAACGCAGCATTTTGCAGAGAGAGAAAATAAAACAAGTTTTAAACCGCCTGGGTGGGGCTTATTCCTAAGTCACTTTTTTTTTTTAATTTATTTTTTTAGATGAACTGGTCTTTACCCGTTTTGGCTGAGAGAACAGTTCGTTCAGCCGTGTAGACTGTCACGCTGATGGCTCTCAATGGCTTAAATTGTTATTTAAAACGATGAAGAACTCTTATAAATATAATCATCCATAATAGTTTCCTCTTGAATTACAGGTAGTTTTTTCTTTAAGGATATTGATCGTCTTTGTGTGACCTGGCGTTACAATGATTATGGTCATCGACCTCACTCTGCATGGGCATTGAAAATTATGAGATGAAAAGCTTCGGACCATGAACGGCACATAATAAGCAACACCTTTTTAAATTTGACAGCGTTTTTATTATTATTCAAAAAGACCTCAAGTATAAGTACATGAATGCGTATATCGGTGTTTATAGGTGTATGTTTAAATGCTTTGCATTTAAACTAAAATAATCATGGGCGAGTTGTCTACCGTGCAGATTCACAGAGCTTTATGTCAGACGTTCGGTTTGTTTACCGTTATCTGTCAGCCATCTTTCGGCGTCTTCTATTACTCGTGACATGAGGGTCGAATGAAAGACGCCGAGGACCGATAGCAGTGTTGACGTAACTTTGGGTCACTGACGTGTTTCTGTCGTAAAATGGTAAAATGTTAATTTTTACGAGCTCCATTCGAGTTCCAAATTTCAGATCTTTACGGTTGACAATAAAAAAAAAAATGTACAGGATAAGTAAAATGAGTTGTAAGGTATGGTCCACTTTCTTTTTTTATTTATTTTAATTTGTTTTTGTCCAGTTCGAAGAAGCTCACACGATGATTTTTTTCTCTGCTCTTTCATTGCCCTTTCTTGATATTATTATTTAGGTGAAATACATAACAGTTTATCATTTCTACAGTGATTAATATTTATAAAAAATAGTTTATATTTTACCCGTTATTTGCTGATTTGCATTCGAAATATAGTTAATAGATTAGAAAATTATTTAAGAAATTAGGACCTGAGAAATAGCAAAACACACACACACACACACACACACACACACACACACACACACACACACACACACACACACATTTCAATGAGCCGACGAGGCCAACAATGCACTGCCAGCTTAAGTGAATTCTCTCGTGAAGGTACATTTTTGGAAGATTTAATTAAACAGTTTGTGAACCTTTTTTTTTTTTTCAGATCAGAAGGAGCCAATGCAACGAAGCTTCCTCCCATTTCTCTTAAAAGAATTCGGCGCAGAAAGCTTTTCCAGTAATGCAATTCCCAGAAGTCGACTGTGATAATAGTAATGATTATTTCCTAGAGCAAGTAATTTCCTTCCTAGTCAATAAACTGTTTTCCAAAGCAATTTTGAAAATTGCAACAAAGTGAACATGCCACAGACGGGCACAGACCCACACACACACACACACAGCTCGAATAGGCATGGGACCTCTTGCCTCAGGGTAGACCTGGGCATCCATGATTTATCTTGCCCATCTGCAGTGCCTCTAAGTTAAATGATCTAAGATCAAGGTTACGAATCCTGGCTCTTCTTCTTCTTCTTCTTCTTCTTCTTCTTCTTCTTCTTCTTCTTCTTCTTCTTCTTATTATTATTATTATTATTATTATTATTATTATTATTATTATTATTAAAAATTCGCAATTTTCAGTGCATGCAATCTTGTAGGACTCTTTCTTCTACAGAATATTCCTTTTTATGATTTATTCATCTCCTGCAGCATTTCCATTCTATTCCAAAATCGCAGTTCTCTTCAGTACAACCTGTAAATATCATCAGTCTTTACTTGCGTGTCTTCATTCTTGGAGAGTGATACTTGGCAAAAATGTTTTGAAGATTCACCTTCGGGACGGCAACCGCTGACTCTT
>NC_089768.1:30140000-30215000 GCF_040412425.1 Macrobrachium rosenbergii
AGATAGATATTATTGCCCCGAGGAAGATGTAGACAGTGATCTACAACAGTTATTTTTTTTTTTTTGTCTCTTAGTTTTTTAATTTCCCGTTTTCGTGGAGCCGAGAGGAAGAAGACGACGGGGCAATGCTAATGACCCGACCGAGAGAGTATAAAGCCTGGCCACCGGTTGCTCCGGACGTCACTTGTGGTTGGATCATCTCGCCTGCAGTCCGATTCGGAAGCTGAGGATCCAAGGTAAGGGCATAGAGACAGTGTTTGGTCTAGATACGCTTCTCGAGACTGTTGTTCTCTCTCTCTCTCTCTCTCTCTTTTAATACTGGTATGTATCTATTACCTGATGGACTTAAAATTCATATTTATCTCTCTCTCTCTCTCTCTCTCTCTCTCTCTCTCTCTCTCTCTCTCTCTCTCTCAATTGTTTTTAACACTGGTATGTATCTTATTACTTGATGAGCTTAAAATTCCTTTTCTCTCTCTCTCTCTCTCTCTCTCTCTCTCTCTCTCTCTCTCTCTCTCTCTCTCTCTCTCTCAATTGTTTTAATACTGGTATGTATCTTAGTACCTGATGAGCTTAAAATTCCTATTCTCTCTCTCTCTCTCTCTCTCTCTCTCTCTCTCTCTCTCTCTCTCTCTCTCTCTCTCTCTAATTGTTTTAATACTGGTATGTATCTTATTACTTGATGAGCTTAAAATTCCTCTCTCTCTCTCTCTCTCTCTCTCTCTCTCTCTCTCTCTCTCTCTCTCTCTCTCTCTCTCTCTCTCTCTCTCTGAAGGATCTTAGTGTCTGCTTTTTGTGACAATCAGTTTGCAAGGCTCTGCTGCCTTGCCGTTGTTTTAAGAACCTTGACAGAGAAGAACTGGAGTTTCGTAAATTGAATTTAGGGCGAATTATCGTAAATTTGACACGAATCTTTTAAAAATGGTTTGGATGAATTTTCTCGAAGAAGACTTTCGACCGGTATCTTTAATAAAAATTCCACTTTGCAACTTCTGTTTTCTTCGATGTCTTCGTCACACAACTCTTACAAGACACACACACGCGCACGCAAACACACACACACACGCGCACACACACACGCATATATATATGTGTGTGTATGTGCGTGTGTATGATTTTGTGCGTATGTGTGTTTGCGCATGTTTCACCATTTTGACCAGTTATGGGTCCTCTACCTCTGATGATTAGTCTAAAAAAATTTTTTTATGGTCGCAGGGTGATGAAAATTCCCAGATTGAAGCTAAGTGAGGGTTTTACGTATTAAGAATTAGAGAAATCACAATCAAAGTCTGTTTCATTTTCGCTCTCCTTATTAGGGAAACGGACATGGAGAGAGAGAGAGAGAGAGAGAGAGAGAGAGAGAGAGAGAGAGAGAGAGAGAGAGAGAGAGAGAAATGTTGCTGACATGAGAGAAATATATATATATATATATATAGCTTGGTTCCTGAAAATTATATATATATATATATATATATATATATGAATGCTATCGGTTCAAAAATTATCTATCCTCCATTTCCCCTCCCTCTTTTACAGAAAATATATTCCACCAAAGGGTTCACAACAACTTTTAAAAGCTGTTTTCCCCTGAATTTCGTTGCCTTTATACCAATTACCATTGACTGATTTTGGATGGAAATGTCCAGTTACTGAATATTTTCAAATGTATAACAAATTTAAGATAACCATACTCATGAATCACACACACACATATGTAATATATACATATATATGTATGCGTATGTGTATATGTATACAATAATGCAGTCATAGTTAATCCATGATATAATTACCTGTCTGACTGTGTATGTATCTGTCTTTTGTCTGATTCTAACTGTATGCATTAGTGCCACCTTAACTTAATCTCCCCAAAATATAAGCAATTTTAGTAGCTTTTCCATTCATGCTCAAGTTCGTCAGAAGTAGTTTTCGTGACTGCATAGCTCTTGACCTGAAACTCCTTATATAACTTATGAAAAAATGATCTCCATTTGCAGATGATGGTGAACCAAAGAACCGTGGCACTTCTGGTCATCTTCCAGGCAGTGATTGCCTCCGCTGCTCCCTACCGCCCAGATGGAGGTGGATCTGCCAGTGCTGGTTCTGGCGTTGGGGCCTCCGTAGGCAGTGCTGGAAGTACCGATTTTGGGTCCTCTGGAAGTACTAGCGTTGGATCCACAGGAGGTGCTGGTTCTGGATCTTCTGGCGGTGAATTTGGATCTTCTGGATCTTCTGGCAGTGAATTTGGATCTTTTGGAAGTACTGACTTTGGATCTGGTGGCAGTGCCAGTTCTGGATCTTCAGGAGGCTCTGGCTTTGGATCCGGTGGCAGTGCCACTTTTGGACCTTCTGGAAGTACTGGCTTAGGATCTTCTTCAAGTGACGGTTTAGGATCTGCTGCAAGTGCTGGTTCCAGTTCTGGATCTGCCGCAGGTTTTGGATCTGCTGGAGGTGCTGGTCTTGGATCCACTGCAGGTTCCGGTTTTGGATCTGCTGGAGGTGCTGGTCTTGGATCCACTGGTTCTTTTGGATCTGCTGGAGGTGCTGGTCTTGGATCCACTGCAGGTTCCGGTTTTGGATCTGCTGGAGGCGCAGGTCTTGGATCCACTGCAGGTTCCGGTTTTGGATCTGCCGGAGGTGCTGGTCTTGGATCCACTGCAGGTGCCGGTGTTGGATCTGCTGGAGGTGCTGGTCTTGGATCCACTGCAGGTTCCGGTTTTGGATCTGCTGGAGGTGCTGGCCTTGGATCCACCGCTGGTGCTGGTTTTGGATCTGCTGGAGGTGCTGGTCTTGGATCCACTGCAGGTGCCGGTGTTGGATCTGCTGGAGTCGCTGGTCTTGGATCCACTGCAGGTGCCGGTTTTGGATCTGCTGGAGGCGCTGGTCTTGGATCCACCGCAGGTGCTGGTTTTGGATCTGTTGTGAGTCCCAGTTTTGGATCTGCTGGAGGCGCTGGTCTTGGATCCACCGCAGGTGCCGGTTTTGGATCTGCTGCAAGTCCCAGTTTTGGATCTGCTGGAGGCGCTGGTCTTGGATCCACCGCAGGATTTGGATCTGCTGCAAGTCCCAGTTTTGGATCTGCTGGAGTTGCCGGTATTGGGTCCGCTGGAGGTTTCCCTGGTAGCTTTGGAGGCCTCCCTACACTTGGAGCAGGTGGTTTAGGCATCAGCCTTGAATCAGAAGAAGTTGGCCTAGATTCTGGGTATGAAACGAGATACAGCGTAGACAATTCCAGGGAAGATAACTCCCGGGAATTTGGTAACAGATCACCACTTTTGTTATGGTAAAGAGTGTATATTGAGTTATGCCTTATAGAATGAGTGAACAATTTTGAAACTCAGCTTAAGTATGATGCAGCTGAATGTTGATTATTTCAACCTAGCCATGTCAACGACCTTTACCTTGCAGTTGATATAAATCTATTGAATGGTTTTGAAATGAATGGTCTAAGTTATGGGAGAAAAGGTTAATCTATTTATCATTGAAACCATGTTTTCCCCAGTCTGTGAAATATATTTTTTGTATTTCAGTAAAAAATAGTTTTACTACTGTTAGTTTCATTAACCATTACTTTAGAGAACCAAAAGTTACTGCAATGCATCTGCTGAGTCAAGCTGTAGAAGTATTCGTTTGTGGTGTATTCACCGGGCTGAGCAAGAAACATGACCAATAACTCACGAAAACTTGGATAATTTAGAATTCTGATTCGTTCCCATCTAACGTAAAAAATTCTATGAGCAGACCAAAGCCTTGGTCTTGAGTGGACTCAGAAGATGTAGAGCCATTAGTCTTGCAACATCGCACCTTCTGCAAATAAAATTTATTTATGCATATGTAAGTATATTGATACATACACCTGGAAATGTAAAACTATAATAGTTCACAGTTAAATATTCACTGTATTATGATAAAGAACAAAGGTTCTTAAGAAAGAAAACTATAGTTGGTCGTCTGTAAGCTCTGGTACTGAACCCTTCACAGAGGATATTCTTCTTCAAAGGGCTCATAACAATTGTTGAACACTATTTTGCTCTATGTTCCCCTAAATTTATGCCACAAACCATTGTTTTATATACATATGTATATTGAAATCTGTCATTGGATCGATCCCATTTAGAGACCAATTGTATAAGAAGTTTAATAGTAAATAGAAAAAACTGTATGGTGTATACTTGTAACTTACAGAAAGATAATGAATTAAATGGTAATTGATGTAATGTGAAGGAGATTTTTCATATAAGGGGTAGAATGCAATTTGTTGAGAGAAATTTTATGAAGAAAGTGAAACAAGACCCAGATATATAGGTTGGTTAATTGGGTTGGTGTGATGAAGGGTTTAAGACGATGGTTTGTCGGTCTCCTCGGTTGATTACTAGGTTTTTGGGGCAAACAATTAGCAGAAATTGAGAAAGGACAGATGTAGGTGTGAAATTGCGGGATAAGGTATGAGGTCATCAGATGGGTAAGTGTCTGATGTCTGCAGGTAGTAAAGTGTTAGTTGGTGACAGTGAAAAGAAGCTAACGGTACTGATGAGAAATGTTTTGTAAAAGCATAAAACTGAAAGGCAACGTTAGCAAGAGCAAGGTAATTGGGGTACATGGATGGCCAAGAAAAAAAAAAGGATGCAAATTTGTAGACCGGATGTAGTTCATTTGCACAGAGGGCTGGGTATTCATAATTAATAATAATTTAGAAGCTGAAACTCACAGCAGGATTTTTAAAAGGGTTTTGGAAGAGGTGTCTCTATGGATGGGAAGGTTGGAAGGCATGATGGGATTGTTGAACGAACTCTCCCTTATGGAAGTGAAAATTTTATGCTGAGGAAGAATAAAACGTAGAAGCTTTTGAGATGTGGATGAAGGACTGAAACTTTTGTGTGGCTGAGCAGTTTGAACAGGAGTGAGGAGTGGGAAACCGAAAAAAGTTTTTAGATGTTGTAGGAGAGGTGCTGTAGAGGGAGGGTCCTAGGTTCGCAGAAGCCGGAGAGTTCATGCGAGATAAGAGTGGCGCAAGTGTAAAGTTAAGTTAAGTATACCTTCGATTAACCAGACCACTGAGCCGATTAACAGCTCTCCTAGGGCTGGCCCGAAGGATTAGATTTACTTTTACGTGGCTAAGAACCAATTGGTTACCTAGCAACGGGACCTACTGCTTATTGTGGAATCCGAACCACATTGTAGCGAGAAATGAATTTCTATCACCAGAAACAAATTCCTCTTGTTCTTCACTGGACGGTCGGAGATTCGAACTCGCGACCAACAGAGTGGTAGCTGAGAACGGAACCCGCTCACCCAGCGAGGAACTAAGAGTCAACTAACTTCTCATAAGCCTTTCCGATAAGCTGGACGTGACGGCTGATGTTATGGACGGTTAATGCCATGGGCCACTTCCCCCCCTCTCCCTGAAATCTGGAAAAAAAGTAAATTAAATTAAAGGTATCCTTATTATGTTGCATAATGCTTGTATGCAGTATATAACTGCGTTATTCTTTCAAGAAATGTTTGTTTTCAGTTGAACAGTGTATGAAACTGAATAAATTTGAATTGCAAATTTTACAATGTGAACAACACATTTTAAAGGAGTTCGTTTCTCCCACTGGTCTACGGGCTTCTCCAAGAGGAAGATCCCCGCGCTGGCATAAGGCTTACTAAATAAAAAAAATGAAAATAACATCTCACTTTGGCTAAAAAAGGACGAAGAGAAGAATGAGCGACTGGCCAGAATGACTTGCTGTGAACCCGTATCCTGAACGTCCCCGAAATTTAATGGGTTATTTTATGATCCGTGATTGAGACCGAAATAAAGACTGAATTTAAATTTGAATTTGAAGAGATCAGTGCCATGCTTTCAAGATTTTCTACAACCCGTAATCTGAAAATGAAATGAATTTTCTATTTCATACTGACTCTAAACATTGGACCATGAATGCAAATACAACTACGGATAAGTAAAAAAATGGGAAAAAAAGATGACTGGCCAGGTGTTATTGCTCAGGGGAAAACGAAATAACACGGTACATATGTGCAAAATTTCACCTCATGATCAGAATCATAAGGCGAAGTTCCAATAATTTTTTGTTCTAGCAAACTGCGTCATCTGACAGTGGGGATGCTCCTTCGAGCGCCAGACTGCGCCGTTCAACAACGATGCGTCTTCGTTTACCAACTTTTTTTCAAGTCTATTTTCATCTCGCTCTTCTGCAATGTTTTTCCTCACGTCCTTTTCTTCTTCTTCTTCTTTTTTTTTTCTTTTTAGGAATGAGATGGAACGTCTTCTGGTTCGATCCGGATAGATATTATTGCCCCGAGGAGTTCTAGACAGTGATCTATAACAGTTTTTTTTTCTTTAGTTTTTAATTTCCCGTTTTCGTGGAGCCGAGAGGAAGAAGACGACGGGGCAATGCTAATGACCCGACCGAGAGAGTATAAAACCTGGCCACCGGTTGCTCCGGACGTCACTTGTGGTTGGATCATCTCGCCTGTAGTCTGATTCGGAAGCTGAGGAACCAAGGTAAGGGCATAGAGACAGTGTTTGGTCTAGATACGCTTCTCGAGACTGTTGTTCTCTCTCTCTCTCTCTCTCTCTCTCTCTCTCTCTCTCTCTCTCTCTCTCTCTCTCTCTCTCTCTCAATTGTTTTAATACTGCTTTGTATCGTAATACTTGATGAACTTAAAATTCATATCATATCTCTCTCTCTCTCTCTCTCTCTCTCTCTCTCTCTCTCTCTCTCTCTCTCTCTTCTCTCAAATACTGGTATGTATCTTATTACCTGATGAACTTAAAATTCATATTTTATCTCTTCTCTCTCTCTCTCTCTCTCTCTCTCTCTCTCTCTCTCTCTCTCTCTCTCTCTCATTGTTGTCATTTCACAAAAGTCTTATTGTCATTAGGTATGATACACTGATATGTATCCTATCATTTGATGAACTTAAAATTCATATTTTCTCTCTCTCTCTCTCTCTCTCTCTCTCTCTCTCTCTCTCTCTCTCTCTCTCTCTCTCTCTCTGACTGATTTCATTTCACATAAGTCATTTTTAGCCCTATGTATGATGCACTGGTATGTACCTTATTTGAGGAGTGTAAAATTCATCTCTCTCTCTCTCTCTCTCTCTCTCTCTCTCTCTCTCTCTCTCTCTCTCTCTCTCTCTCTCTCTCTCTCAGAAAAGATTTTAGTGTCTGCTTTTTGTGACAATCAGTTTGCAAGGCCATGCTGCCTTTCCTTTGTTTTAAGAAACTTGACAGAGAAGAACTGGAGTTTCGTAAATTTAATTTAGGCGACTTATCGTAAATTTGACACGAATCTTTTAAAAATGGTTTGGATGAACTTTCTCGAAGAAGACTTTCGATCGGTATCTTTAATGAAAATTCCACTTTGCAATTTCTGTTTTCTTCGATATCTTCGTCACACAACTCACACAAGACGCACACACAAACATACACACATACACACATACACACACGTACATATATATATATATATATATATATATATATATATATATATATATATATATGTATATATATATATATATGTGTGTGTGTGTGTGTGTGTGTGTGTATGTGTGTGTAGTTAGTATGATTTTGTGCGTATGTGTGTTTGCGTCTGTTTCACCATTTTGACCAGTTATGGGGTCCTCCACCTGTAATGATTAGTATAAAAAATGTTCATGGTCGACGGGTGATGAAAATTGCCAGATTGAAGCTAAGTGAGGGTTTTACATATTAAGAATTAGAGAAATTACAATCAAAGTCTGTTTCATTTTTGCCTCTCCTTATTCGGGAAACAGGGAAACAGACAGAGAGAGAGAGAGAGAGAGAGAGAGAGAGAGAGAGAGAGAGAGAGAGAGAGAGAGAGAGAGAGAGTAATGTTGCTGACATGAGAGAAATATATATATATACAGTTTATATATGTATGTATGTATGTATGTATGTATATGTATGTATATGAATGCTACAGCTTAGTTCCTGAAAATTATGTTAGCTATCGGCAAACATTTCTCCTCCCTCTTTTACAGAAAATATACTCCACCAAAGAGTTCATAACAACTGTTAAAAGCTGTTTTCCTCTGAGTTTCGTTGCCTTTATACCAATTGCCATTGACTGATTTTGGACGGAAATGTCCAGTTACTGAATGTTTTCAATTATATAACAAATTTAAGATAACCATATTCGTGAATCACACACACATATGTAATATATGAATATATGTGTATGCGTATGTGTAAGTATATGTATACAATAATGGAATCGTAGTTAAACCATGATATAATTACCTGTCTGAATGTGTATGTATCTGTCATTGCCTGATCTAACTGCATGCATTAGTACCATCGTAACTTAATCTCCCCCAAAATTAAGCAATTTTAGTAGCTTTTCCATTCATGCTCAAGTTCGTCAGAAGTAGTTTTCGTGACTGCATAGCTCTTGACCTGAAACTCCTTATATAACTTATGAAAAAATGATCTCCATTTGCAGATGATGGTGAACCAAAGAACCGTGGCACTTCTGGTCATCTTCCAGGCAGTGATTGCCTCCGCTGCTCCCTACCGCCCAGATGGAGGTGGATCTGCCAGTGTTGGGTCCTCTGGAAGTACTAGCTCTGGATCCACAGGAGGCGCTGATCTTGGATCCACCGCAGGTGCCGGTGTTGGATCTGCTGGAGGCGCTGGTCTTGGATCCACCACAGGCTCTGGTTTTGGATCTGCTGGAGGCGCTGGTCTTGGATCCACCGCAGGTGCCGGTTTTGGATCTGCTGGAGGCGCTGGTCTTGGATCCACCGCAGGCTCTGGTTTTGGATCTGCTGGAGGTGCTGGTCTTGGATCCACCGCAGGTGGCGGTTTTGATCTGCCGGAGTTGCCAGTATTGGGTCCGCTGGAGGTGCCCTTGGTAGCTTTGGAGGCCTCCCTACACTTGGAGCAGGTGGTTTAGGCATCAGCCTTGAATCAGAAGAAGTTGGCCTAAATTCTGGGTACGAAACGAGATACAGCGTAGACAGTTCCAGAGAAGATAACTCCCGGGAATTTGGTAACAGATCACCACTTATGTTATGGTATAGAGTGTGAGTATATTAAGTTATGCCGTATAGAATGAGTGAACATTTTTGAAACTCAGCCTAAGTATGATGCAGCTGAATGTTGATTATTTCAACCTAGCCATGTCAACGACCTGTGCCTTACAGTTTATCATTCTATAAATCTATTGAATGGTTTTGAAATGGTCTAAGTTATGGGAGAAAAGTTTAATATATTTGTCACTGAAACCAAGTTTTCCCCAGTCTGTGAAATACATTTTTTGTATTTCAGTAAAAAATAGTTTTACTACTGTTAGTTTCATTAACCATTACTTTAGAGAACTAAAAGTTACTGCAATGCATCTGCTGAGTCATGCTGTAGAAGTATTCGTTTGTGGTGTGTTCACCGGGCTGAGAAAGAAACATGACCAATAACTCACGAAAACTTGGATAATTTAGAATTCTGATTCGTTCCCAGACCTATTGAATCTTTAATCAGTATTTTTTTTACTTGAATGAAAAAGAAATCTCCGAGATACACAAAATAACAGGGTTAATGAGATTAATTCACTCTAATGTAAAAAAATCTATGAGCAGACCAAAGCCTTGGTCTTGAGTGGACTCAGAAGATGTAGAGCCTTTAGCCTTGCAACGTTGCACCTTCTGCAAATACAATTTATTTATGCATATGTATGTATATTGATACACACACCTGGAAATGTAAAACTGGTTCACAGTTAAATATTCACTGTATTATGATAAAAAAAAAGTATACCTTAGTTAAACCAGACCACTGAGCTGAATAACAGCTCTCCTAGGGCTGGCCCGAAGGATTAGACTTATTTTACGTGGCTAAGAACCAATTGGGTACCTAGCAACGGGACCTACAGCTTTTTGTGGATTCCGAACCACATTATAGCGAGAAATGAATTACTATCACCAGAAATAAATTTCTCTAATTCTTCATTGGCCAAAGAACAAAGGTTCTTAAGAAAGAAAACTGCAGTTGGTCATCTGTAAGCTATGCTACTGAACCCTCGCAGCAGGATTTTTAAGAGGGTTTTGGAAGAGGTGTCTTTATGGATGGGAAAGTTGGAAGGCACGATGGTATTGAGAACGAGCTCTCCACTATGGAAGTGAAAATTTTATGCTGAGGAAGAATAAAACGTAGACGCTTTTGAGATGTGGATCAAGGACTGAAACTTCTGTGTGGCTCAGCAGTTTGAGCAGGAATGAGGAGCTGGAAACCGAAAAAAGTTTTTAGATGTTGTAGGAGAGGTGCTGGAAAGAGAGGGTCCTAGAATCGCAGAAGCTAGTGAGCTCATGCGAGATAAGAGTGGCGCAGTGTAAAGGGTCAACTAACTGTTAATGAGCTTTCCCGATGAGCTTACGTAACGGCTGATGGTGTAGTTCTCCTTTTGTTAATGCACTTGAGTTTCATCCCTGAATCAGAGTGAAGGTGATTTCTAGAAAACTTCAGATCCAACCCCAGTGCAAAAATGTATAATTGCTTACCCGAAATGGATTTACAATCAGAGAGTATACAATCAGCATCTTCCTATTTACTGAAGAGCCAGGATATGGCTATATTTTTTTAGCTAGAATCTAGTTATATTCAAGAACCAGAATATGGTTTTATCTAAGAGCCCAAATATTGTTTTTACTTAAGAGCCAGGATATAGTCATGTTCAAGAGCCAGAATATGGTTTTACTTTAAGAGCCAGACTATGGTGATATTAAAGAGCCAGACTTGGTGACATTAAAGAGCCAAAATATGATTTTACTTAAGAGCCAGAATATGGTTATGTTCAAGAGCCAAAATATAGCGCCATTTAAGAGCCAGAATATGGTTTTACTTAGAGCCAGAATATAGTTATAACAAAGAGCCAGAATATGGTTTTAATTAAGAGCCAGAATGTGATTTTACTCTAAAGCCAGAACATAGTTATATTCAAGAGCAAGAATATGGTTTTATTTAAGAGCCAAGATATTGTTTCACTAAGAGCCAGAATATGGTGTGGTGATGTAATATTTAGCTATTTAATTGTTTGTACTTAAATTATATACCTCTTTATGATAGTAAAATCTAATTATTATTCCTTGCTGAATTTAGCTAATTATTATTATTATTATTATTATTATTATTATTATTATTATTATTATTATTATTATTATTATTATTCCTTGCTGAATTTAGCTAGAATCTTCGTTTTTTAACAGATATTGTCAAAATTCCAGATAATTCAGGAATTAATGAGAAAATGTCAAAAATAGCATTTTCAAGGTTAACCCTTGAAAAAGAGGCAAGACTGGAAAAGCAATTACCGACAGGGTTAGCGGATTCGAAGGTAAATGGCGTTTCCTGGGAAATGAGAATCTATTCCTTTTTCTTTCGAGTAAAGGAGTGTTCTTGTAAAATACCGTAGTTATTAACCGAAAGCTTTTTGAAAAAAAGATATATATATGTATATAACTAAATATATATATATATATATATATATATATATATATATATATATATATATATATATATATATAAATAACTTCTTGTACTTATATTATATACTTCCAGTTTACTTTGATATCAAGCTCTCTTTGATGCTAAAAAACTACAGGATAATCATTTAATACAAAATAAAGCCTAAATTTAGATAGATAAATGAGACAAATAAGTTATAAACTACCCAGATAAGCATTTTTGGCAACCGGTTTAATAGCACGCACAAATATAAATAGCTCTCTTATCTATCCATGTATCTATCTGTCTAAACACACACACACACACACACACACACACACACACACATATATATATATATATATATATATATATATATATATATATATATATATATATATATATATTATATGTATATATGTATTTATAAATTGAAAACTGGAGGTTATTTTCAGGCAGGCATTCTTTGCATAAGTATACAAAAACAGGCATCAGTGGAGTATTTACGTGAGATAAACAACATGACAATAGGAATTCTAATCCTACGCTTTTTGAATGACCTTCCGAAACTTTTCAAGGAGAGAGAGAGAGAGAGAGAGTACCCACCAGTTTACTTGTTTTTTGCACTCGTCATTTGGTTCTTAACCTGCCTTCTTATTCCGAGAAGAGCGTTCATTTGGGTACGGGCTGCTTCACAAAATCGCCCCTTAACGACAGATGAAAAACGAAATAAATCGAGGATAAGCAGCCACCGTGAAGGATTGTGAAACTGGGAAATTGCGTAGAGTCGGGGTGGTGGTAGTAGTACTAGCAGGAGCCGTGGTAGGACTTCATCACTATAAAGCAAGGACTTTGGACTCCCGCACTTCATTCGGAGAGCCGTCAAGTCACTTGGAGTTGGTCCTCGCCAGGAGAAAATAGCTGCATCGTAAGTCTTTAGTTTACGGTATATTTGTGACGACCCGTTTTCTTTATATTGGACCTGTAACTCAGTGTTCACTTTCTTTGAAAGGTGGCGTTCTATTCACAAAAGGATCCCTTGGGGAGTTCTGTGTGGTAGAGAGAGGAATTCTCACGCTGTGCAAACACACACACACACACACATACTTATATACACTCAAATATTAAGCCACAAATACCTCTTAGTATCGGATTTCATCCACCTTAGGAACACCTGACGTCCAAATTATATAATTATAACTGCACGTATCTGGCCCAGGGTAGATGAACTTAATTATAATTCATTTTGGGTGTAAGTTATTCCTCAGGTAAAGGAAATTTGATATTCAGATTCCGTAGTCGTTTAAAAATCAGGATTATATACACACATACACATACATATATATGTGTGTGTGTGTTTGTATGTGATATTATCATATCATTTCAATATAGAATATACTTAAAATAATGTTTTAATTTCCGTTTTCAACTTCCATGCGGTGCATATTGACAGGGCCAGAAATAATTAGCTTTCCGCTAAGATGTCATTCTGTGAGTTGGTATAGCTCTCCTTTTGTTTTTGATTTTGATTATTGTTTCTCTTAATGTTCGTTTTTTTGGGGATTTTTGAATGAATTTTAAAGTTAATGTCCGCAAATCGTTCTTCGAATTCTCAGATATGAGTATGGATCTATTCAAGAAAAACATTCAGTGGTGTTTTGTTCAACAATAAACCCTTGTAGATTTGATAATTGAAAATAAAATGTAACGAAAGAGAATGTGTATGAACGAAGTTTTCTTAACGGTTCATTATTTAAAGAACAGAAATCTAAGTGTGAATAATAAAGAGAACAGTTGCCTGTTCTATTATATCCTACCTGCCTGTTCTATTATATTCTACCTTAAAAAGTGAATTTTTTTTAATAACTTTAATTTTTCTAAGATGGTTGAATACCCCGTCCATTATTACAGTGGGCTTTTCTGTACCTGTAAACACTCCAGTATCAAAAGAAAAGTACAGATATATTCTGTCTCTCTGTCTATCTGTCTTATTGGTGGGTCAAACCCAGACTGACACTTCAATACCAACATTCATTAATCTTTGTTATTCTCGAATCGCAGATGGTGAAACAGAGCACTTGGGTGATCTTCGGAATTCTCCTCCTCTGCCAAATCCTGCTGACCTTTGCCCACCATCATTACGGGCAGGGAGGAGGCCAACACGACCACGATGATGACGGCTACGAAGGGCACGACCACGATGAAGGCGACGGCGGTCTTGGCTATGACAATGGAGATGGTTACGACAGGCATTGACAGAACTGAGAAGTCTTCTGACGAATGGCCGTGTCCTCTGACGTCAACTCTATTTTCTTTTTCTTCTTCTGCTTTTCTTTCAAGTCTCTGAGTCGCGTGAATTTTAAGGCTTAATTTTGATCTTGGTTCCTTTCTATTTTCGAATAAAAAGCTATAAAAAAAAATCAAAGTGTTTTTCTTGACATTACCGAGATTCTTGGAAAGATAAACATTCAATTAGGGCACATAAATTCCCACCTGTGAATGCATGTGCGAAAAAACAGGTGTCCGAAGCCCAAGGGCACATGAACGTTGCCGAGTGTTGCTGCTGTCTAGGTGAAAAGGGGTTTTGATGTATATATGAGAAACAGAAGCGGCCACTTCTTCAGAATGAAAGTGAAGAACAGATGTGCCTACTTCATTACAACGCGTGTTGTCACCAGTAATGTTGAAATGTGTACAACACACACAGACGCACACACCTATATATATATATATATATATATATATATATATATATATATATATATATATACATATATACATATGTATATATAATATATATATTATATATATATATATATATTATATATATATATATATACCTATGTATATATATATAATATATATATATATATATATATATATATATATATATATATATATATATATATATATATGTATATATATATATATATATTATATAATATATATATATATATAATATATATATATATATATATATATATATATATATATATATATATATATATATATATATATATATATTTATACAAAATATATGTGAGTGTATATATGTATGTATGTATATATATATATTTTATATATACTATATGCATGTATGTATACAATTTGACAGTCATGCATATCTCCTCCCTTTCACATGATAGTAAAATCCTGCTCTCTCACCACCATCCAGCAACACGACGGGCATTTACATTTTGTTTCTTCGTCTGGCGTATCAAACTCTGGACTTCCCAATACCTTGCAAGTATACTAATCTTCTCTGGTTCCAAGCGCAAAAAACCGGATGGCTGACGGATTTAGCGAACAAAAGTGATGTCAACAAGTTGCAAGACAGAACGATACCAAAGAAGAAGCGACGCGAAGATTATAAACAATTTTTTTTCGTTCTGAACATTTCTCGGTTTATCGATGTGTGTCAACTGGCGTTGCAACGGATTCGTGAACGAAGCCATTTGGATATTTATTTCGTTAGAAATATTAAGCGTGCGGTAAAAAATATCATGAAAACAAAGCTCGTGGCAATGAATGATAAGAGAAGTATTTGCATCTATTACGGCTGCAAGTAAGTATTCAATTTACAATGAATTTACACAGTTGAGCTTGATATTCCCGTGCGTGTAAAGTCTTCTCGAAGATTAATTGCCCCCAAAATTTCAGAAACGACAATCTTTACCTTTCTGATATAACTTTTGAGAAACACTGCATCAACGGAAGTCGTAGAATGATCAAAGGGCAATATCCTTCGAATATTAATGTGCATTAAAAAGATAAATTTAAATATTGCATTGTGCACTCGCACTGCCTTTGCGCTGACAGTTGGCATTGGCTCAGATGAACTCGGCATTTCCATGTCGTGCTAATGAGAGTTAGCAGGTAACGCAATTTTACAGAAATGATGTCATGCAGAGGAAAACAATAGCTTCATATAAAGTAGGATTCTCAGAAGTATCAAGCACTGAGTGGACAAGGACCACCAGGCATCCAAGAGGGGATTAATTTTATCATACTGTTGTTACTTACTTTATATCAAACATCTGTATGGAAGAAACCCTTCAGGCGATTATTATGCGAAGAGGGATTCTATAGAACATAATGTCTGTAAGTGACATAAGACAAAATGAAGAGAAAAATTAATAGAAATTATATAAACACATACATATATGTATATATATAATATATTATATTATAAATATATTCATGATCCAGGTTTTCAGGGGAAGGTCTTTCCTTGGAAACTTGGTTCGTGTGTCCACTAAACCACCACTCCTACCCTCTGATATATATATATATATATATATATATATATATATATATATATATATATATATATATATATATATATATATATATATATATATATTTATGTATATACATATATAATATATATATATGTATATATATATATATACATATATATATATATATAAGTATATGTATATACAGTATATACATATACTTGGTAGACGCATACTGTAGAACAAAAACGAAATATGTTCGTGGCTACGAGAGTGAAATAAAGAGACTATTCTATAACCACGTAGGCTCACAATTGCGCAGACTATTACCTCGTGCAATCAGAGCTTCATAAAACACTGAAAATGAACAAAGACCCGGATGTTTATTAAACGCAGTTAACGTCATTTTGAGGGCCACCCCCTTAATAAGAATTCAACTGGTTTTGGGTAGAACTTTAACAGCCCACAAATTGTCATGTCACGTTGGTTTTCGAAGGTCAAGATTGACGCCTGCGCTGTAGGACCTCTCCATGAACTGTGTGGCGGGATGCGAGGTTTCATGAAGAAGATAAAAAAATTACTACCCGTAAAAAATATTGATTTCATGGCCTGAAACTAATAACGGAAGGTAAGCTAAGGTTTTTCTTTTTGTATATAAAAAAGTTATTTCGTTAGGATATTTTGCTTCAGGAAATAGTGTAAGTCCTTGGAAAGAACCTTACTTTGAAGTTTTTTATTCAATCGCGCTTATTCCTGTGCCAGGAAAAATCATAAAATCAGGTAATGAACACTGAGTAAATTGCCAGTTTAAAAAGAAAAAAAATTACCTCTTTAATAAAACAGTATATATTATAATCCGCCTTGCTTTCCATTCTGTGTTGTGTACTTTTGTACTTAAATTGAAAAACTGATAAACAACGTGATTGAAAAAGTATTTTTTCTTATTCAAAACCTCTCCTTTTTTTTTTCAAAGACCTGTGCACTGACCAGTAAGTTTTCTGTGTTCTCAAGATCGCGTGTTTAGTCCAACGACTGTTCTCGTGTTTGTTTGCGCCTTTGCTTGAGAGCTAGTAGCATTTTCTGTAATTTAGACCAAGTCATAGTTCTTGAGAAAACAAGGAAGCAATTATTCCGTTTCTGTACAGCATTCATAAACATTATTATTATTATTATTATTATTATTATTATTATTATTATTATTATTATTATTATTATTATTATTATTATTAGTACTTTGCCCTCAGAAATCCTTCGATATCCGCCACTTCCATTTCTTTATCCAAAACTTTAACTCACCAGGCAATAAAATGATTTTATTTATTCTTAGTCCCATGGTTTCCATTCTTTCTTTGGCCACATTTTCTTAGCTCTTTCTTCCATTATTTTCATAATTTCTTTTGTCTCTGCTATCTCCAAAACCCTTTCTAGTCCGGAACCGGATTTCCACCTCTTTATAGAGTCAATTTGTTTTAAAATTCACCAAAGCATCCAATCTATGCAGGGAAATACGAGGGACATGAGTCATAAGCGACCACCGGTTCTTTAAGGCTTCCAAACAGATCTACCGACCCGCCTGCCAGTTGTCTGGTATTTTTATAACTCAAAGTTTTCTGGGACCCGATGCGTCTGAGAAACCACTAAATAATTGGACAAGCATTCACCGTCGTGCTCTACAATTACATACATGCTAAAGCAGGATATGCACCACTTAAATTGCCATCAAAATGTGATTCTTTATCATTTTGCTTATGAAACGACGCAGGATGCAAAAGATTTTCAGGTCTTTTTACGTGTTTCGAACGCAGGAAACCTCAAATTGGCCCCCCTTCTATTTTCCTAGATAATTTATGGCGTCTCTGTTTCTGCTTGTCATCCGCTTGAGAAGCCATTCCCACTGGGAGGCTACGTAAGATTCCCCGTGCCAGGTCAGGAGAGGGGTTTTCTTTTTTTTTTTCCCCGGGAGTTACCAGGATTGGCCGAGGACACGTGAGGGTGACAGAGGCAGCTACACCTACAGGTATAAAAGGTGGGCTTTCCCTCACAAAGCAAGCATTCGGTGTCTCTCAGCGAAAGCAGAATCTTCTTTACAGAAGCACACGCCAAGGCAAGTAGCTGGAAGGTCTTTCCACTTCAGTCGTTATTGTTGAGAGTGTACCCATACAGACGAAAGTGATAGTGTAAGACAGTGTCGAAACGCAAATATCGGCCCTAGGGGTGATAAGTACCGGTCGAAGCTTGGATCCAGGAACCGTCATTCTGAGTACTTATTGGTGGACAGTGATGAGAGAAGGATTAGCCCCGTGCTAGACTACGGCAAATCTTAACGTGGAGTTTATCATCCGTAGACTATTGCCGTTACACAAAGAAATGTATAAACTCTCGTTACGTTTTGTCATTTACTTATTATAGAATAGACTAGTGCAAAAATTAGCCCTGTTTCTAGACTCTCACAGGGCTTGCCCGAATGACCTCTTATGGGAGGGGTCAAAATCGTAGCAAGGTCAAGTTAAAGAAGTTGGACAGCTAAATGAGTAGAAACTCAATGAATAGGAGAGAGGAGGAAAAATAGACGTTAGAAAGTGATTGCCCCGTAATTCCATTCTAGCTAGGCACACTGTAAGCAGCGTAAGCTCACCATGGGCATTTACAGTTTTGACACTCATTACTTTGTCGACTCCTTTCACGAATGGCTCTTTCGTGTGAGAGACTAAAGCTTCATATTAAACTGCAAAGATACAGTTTTTCTTTAAATCTTTACTCTAAATTGTGAGCATGAGATATTTTATATATAATCAACAACACTATGTATGTTTTCAATTTAGTTATGCTGATTTTCGTATAAAGGCCAGTTTTTAGAAAAGAGACAATCTCTCTCTCTCTCTCTCTCTCTCTCCTCAGGCTATCCATACAAATGTTTACAAGACATGCACGTGCAGGCGTGAGCATACGCACAGAAATTTAATATACAAATGTGTACATCATATACTTCATTTTTTCTACAAATATGACCATTACATTTTCTGTTTATTTGGATTTACCAAACACTTTTCGTTATACAGTCTTCAAAATTTATCATATTTCTGCTTTGGAGTTACTCAGAAGCGCACCTTAATCTTGATTTTGTTCACGAGCATTTTTTTGCTTGCTCCCATACATATTTAAATGCAACCGTGACGACCCCATTAGAGAGAACATCACAATCAGCAAAAGCGAACCTAGAATCTCAACTTTGCTTTCCAGATGAAGGTACTCGCCAACCTGAGCATGACCTTTGCCCTCCTCGTCGTCCTCATCATCGCCATGACCTCGGCCACCCCATGGAGGCCAGGAGTCGGCGGTTACTTCGGCGGCGGTAGGCCCGGATTCGGCGGTGGAAGCTTCGGTTACGGAGGCGACGACAGCCGAGAGTTCGGCTACGACAATTCCCTTGAAGTTAAAGGTTACGGAAGTCACGGCTGGTAAGCATCGGTATCCGGCCGTTGCCTCAAGGACGCTTCCAGGACGACTGCTGGACCCTCGATCGGATAAAAGAAGCTGATTTTTCATATGATTTTTGTTTGTTTGTTTTCTCTTTGTAAACTTTTCCTACTGTTTGTCTGAAAGTAACCTTGAAGAGATGGATGCCTTTGACTAACTTACAATAAATTTGAAGTTCACGGTTTTTCTGCGGTTTTTATGCTCCCATTCGCTAAAATCACTTTTAAATGTTATCTGCGATCTCTGAGATTGCAAGTAATACAAATCAGATATCTAATACATAGTCACAATGCAAACTGAATCAGTTGATTGAATAAAAACAATTCAGCAGGGTGAGCAACCTTGGTTAGAAAATTAGCGCCTGCATAATGGTAAAGAAGATGATGTCCAATCTTCCTGATAGGTCACTTATTTGTTTTATGATGGCAAGGCCTGCGCCTTGTCTTTGCAGAATGAACAAAGGCTCTGGAGCTACACATACGCTCACATACATGTAGACACACACTCACACACACATGTATATATATGAATATATATTGTACTATATGTGTGTGTACTGACAAATTCACCAGATCTATTGAGCTACGCAGAGAAAGTAGAAAGTTAAACCCACTGAAAATCCGAATATTTGACAAAATGCAGCATTTCTCCTTTCCTATGCCTTTGGTAATATACATATATTATATATATATATATATATATATATATATATATATATATATATATATATATATATATAGGGTAGACAAAAAGGGAATTTGAGAAACAAGCATTATCAATTAACCTATTCAGTTTCCGTGCTGTACCAAGCTTTAACCCAGAACACACAAGAGACTAACTGCATCAGGTGTTCAACGTCCTTGGCGCGGAACTTCGACTTCCATTTCTAATGTCAACTTATTCTGTAGCTCGGTCTTTTCGAGTTGCGTTCAGTCGTTCGTTAGTGTTGGGTGTTGTTTTCTATCAACTTTTAGTTTCAGTGTGGCTGCTCGATGGACGTCGTTGTTTGTCTGGGAGGGAGAGTTGCGATCTTGTTTGAGAGTTTGCGTAGTGAGGTGGTTCGTTTTCATTATGGGGAATTATTTGCCGGTTAGTCTAGTTTTGCCGTTAGCCATTTGTGGGCAATCTACATTATACTGAGAAGTTAATCTTTGTACTTTTATCTTAAGAAGCCATGGGAAGAAGCCAATCTGGCTACTAGCACTGAAGTTGATTTCGACACCAGAAGCCATGGGAAGAAGCCGATTAGGCTACTAACACTGAAGTTGATTTCGACACCAGAAGCCATGGGAAAAAGCCGATTAGGCTACTAACACTGAAGTTGATTTCGACACCAGAAGCCATGGGAAAAAGCCGATTAGGCTACTAACACTGAAGTTGATTTCGACACCAGAAGCCATGGGAAAAAGCCGATTAGGCTACTAACACTGAAGTTGATTTCGACACCAGAAGCCATGGGAAAAAGCCGATTAGGCTACTAACACTGAAGTTGATTTCGACACCAGAACCCATGGGAAGAAGCCGATTAGGCTACTAACACTGAAGTTGATTTCGACACCAGAACCCATGGGAAGAAGCCGATTAGGCTACTAACACTGAAGTTGATTTCGACACCAGAACCCATGGGAAGAAGCCGATTAGGCTACTAACACTGAAGTTGATTTCGACACCAGAACCCATGGGAAGAAGCCGATTAGGCTACTAACACTGAAGTTGATTTCGACACCAGAAGCCATGGGAAGAAGCCGATTAGGCTACTCAACACTTGAGGAAGAATTGGGTATAGTATACCAACACAAAGGGTGAGTATTTCTGTTTAATAAACAATGCTAACTTAATTGTTAAAAGCTGATGATTGGAGGCTCTGCCCAAAACCTTGAAGTTTTTATACTGAACTGAAATTTGCATTTATCGGCATGATGCCTGAAGTTGGAAAATTCGGAATTTGAAAGTTTAGTGCCACTTCTATAGCTGACAGCTCTGTGGCTGTCGATTTGGACGTAACCTGTGTGGATCCTATACAGGTTCCTCAATTACATCGACGACAAGTAAGCTTATAAATAACACGGGAAATCATTAATGAGTCCAAACGGTCTTTGAAGCTGAAAAGGCTACCGATAGTGGGTGGGTTTGTGGGTATAATGTTGATTTTCACAGCAGGGAGATGGCTAGATATCAAAGCTTGGAGTTCTTTATAAGAGATTGTATTATAAATGAAAGGAAGACTGGCATAGAAAGGTAATCTAAGAACGTTAGGAGCAGGATCAAGCGGAACAAAAATATGATTGAAAATTTTGGAGATGTATTTAATAAATTGAGAGGGGAAAACAGTTGCTATTAAAGCATTTTTGCAAGAACGTGATTTCATTGTGAAAAGTTTGCCAACTAGAGGATAAAGCAAAGGCTCGGTGAAACATAGTTTACATGGCATTAATCTTAAAGTTAAAGAAGGAAAACTATCCAGATTTGTACCAAGACTAGTGAATGTCTTTTTTTTTTAAAACTGAAATAGAGAAACCTTGAGAAGATCGTGTTATTGAAATATTTAAAAAATGTAACTGATCGTTGGTCTCGTGTTCAGTCGTGAATTTGAATTAGTGAAAATTAAAAACCTCTTAGCATCAAACTAACTTCTAAAAAGTGCAAACGTTGTCATCTGCATACCTTTTATAAAATAGTGGATGGTAAGTAAGGGGGCAAGTAGCAAGCATGTGCTCTTCCAGCGAGCTCATGAAGATGCCCGCGAAGAAGAGACCCAGTGGAGAGCCCATGCCCATACCATCAATTTGTGAGTAAGAACAACCGTCATTAACAAAAACAGTGCTCCGCACCGCTAGATCTAAAAGTTTCTAGAAACCGCTCTTATAGAAACCATTAAAGGAGACTTGTCGACAGGAAAAAGCTGACGTCAAATAATATCAATGGTCTGTTGTACAGGTACATTCTCAAGCAAGGACCAGCTCTTCGTTTGGTGAGTCGGTAGAGCTGCGGACTGTCACTCGATGGGCCGGAGTTCAATTCCCCGGCCGGCTGATGAAGAGTTAGAAGAATTTATTTCTGGTGATAGAAATTCATTTCTCGCTATAATGTGGTTCGGATTCCACAATAAGCTGTAGGTCCCGTTGCTAAGTAACCAGTTGGTTCTTAGCCACGTAAAATAAGTCTGATCCTTCGGGCCAGCCCTAGGAGAGCTGTTAATCAGCTCAGTGGTCTGGTAAAACTAAGGTATACTTAACTTAAGCAAGGACTCGACATCGCAGCTGACCATAACAAGACCCAAGTCCTGAGCAAGAACAGTATTTTTGAACATATGAATTTTTAAGGCTGTAATAATTTTCAGCCAAAGGGCAAGCATGGGAACTAGATGCTTTGCCTGTTTGCAATTGGTCTTAATGTAAGACGCTACAATAGGGCGGATAGGAACATTATCTTTGTGGGCCTACATTTTCCTAGTCCTATTATTTTCACCATTTTCTTTGTCTCTCATCTCACTTTGATTCCAGTTTTGTAACTATATTCCTCCTGTTCACTTTCCCCGTTATATTCCGGAACCAGATTTTCTGGCAAAATTGTTTTAATATTCATCAAAGCATCCAATCTATGCAAGGAAATACTAAAAACATGAGTCATAAGCGACCACCTGTTCTTTAGAAATTTTAAAATAAATCTACCGACCGCCTATCAATTGTCTGGTATCATTATTGCTCAAATAAAGTTTTCTGGCACCTGATGCATTGGACACAAATATTAGAATCTAACTAAAATCATAAACAAAGCATCTGAGAAACCGCTAAACAATTGGACAACAATTCACCGTCAGGCTCTACCGTTACATAAATGCTAAATGAGGTTGTGACTTATAAAATTAAGGCGCACCGCTTAAAATGACGTCAGAGTGTGGTTCGTCATCATTCCGCTTCTGAAACATCACAGGAAACAAAAGATTTGCAGGTCTTGACGTGTTTCTAACGCAGAAAACTTCAAATGGACGCCTGTTTTCTTAAGTGAATTATGGAGGCGCTATTTCTGCTTGTCATCCGCTTGGGAAACCAATACGACTGGGAGGCTACGCTTAATTCCCCGTACCAGGTCAGGAAGGGTTTTTTGTTAATTTTTTTGTTTCCCGGGAGTTACCACGACTGGCCGAGGACAGGTGTGGGTAACAGAAGCCGGAACACCCGCTGGTATAAAAGGGGAGCATTCCAGTCACAAGCAAGCATTCAGTGTCTCTCAGCCACAGCAGAATCATCTTTCAGAAGCCCACGCCAAGGCAAGTAGCTGGAAGGTGTTTCCACTTTGGTCGTTACAGTTGATAGTGTGTCCATACAGACGAAAATGATAGCATAAGGCAGGGTCGAGACACTAAGTACCGAGCCTAGGGATGTTAGGTACCGCCTCAAAACTTGGCGTAAGGCACCGTCATTCTGCGTACTTATCGGTGGCCAGTGGTGAGTGAGACGGATTGTTCCCGTGCTAGACGATGGCAATTCTAAACGTTGAGATTATCGATCGCTGTTACACACACAAAAAAATTTATCAACGCACATTGCTTTTTGTTATTTACTGATTATGAAATAGACTAATAAGAAATTAGTCATATTTCTAGACTCTCATCGGGCCTGCCCTAACGGCCTCTTATAATGCGAGGGGTCAAAATCTAGCAAGGTCAAGTTAAAGAAGTTGGACAGCTAAATAGGTAGAAACCAAATGGAATAGGTGTGAGGATGAAAAACAGAAGTCAGAAAGTAATTGCCCCGTAATTACCTTCTAGCTAGGCACACTGTAAGCGGCATAACCTTAACATAGGCATTTACAGTCGTGACACTCATGAGTTTGTCGAAGCCTTTCACGAATGTTTCGTTGTTGTGAAAGATCAAGGCTTCTCATTAAACTGCAAAGAAACAGTTTTTAAATTCATATTTTAAATTGTGAACATGAGATCTTTCACATTTAGTCAACAACATTCCGCATCTTTTCAGTTTAGTCAAGTTGATTTTCGTATGAAGGCCTCTTCTTTTGAGAAAAGCAACAACCTTCATTTGAAACTGTGCAGTTCTCGGGCTGTCCATACAAGTGTTCACAAAACACACACATGCAACGTGAGCATACACACATTTAATGTGTAAATGTGTACATATTTCAATTTTCTTTAAATATGACCATTACGTTTCCTGTCTATTAACAAAACACTTCTAGTTATACTGCCTTCAAAATTTTTCGTATTTCTGCTTTCAAGTTACTGATAATCTCACCTTAAACTAGATTATCCACTCACCTCACACGAACGAGCGAAACAAATCCAACGTTTGTTCATGAACATCTCCTGTTTACTCATATATATATATATATATATATATATATATATATATATATATATATACAACATATATATTATATATATATATATATATATATATATATATATATATATATATATATATATATATATATATATATATATATATATATATATATATATATAGTATACATACACACACACACACAACCACGTGAACCTCATTAAAGAGAATATGACATTCAGCAAAAGTAAATTTAATCAACTGTCGACCGTTGCTTTCCAGATGAAGGTACTCGCCAACCTGAGCATGACCTTTGCCCTCCTCGTCGCCCTGGTCATCGGCATGACCTCGGCCATCCCTTCGGGGGCAGGAGGCTTCGGCTACGGCTTCGGCGGCGGTAGGCCCGGATTCGGCGGTAGAGGCTTCGGTTACGGAGGCGACAACAGCCGAGAGGTCGGCTTCGACAATTCCAGGGAAGTCGGAGGTTACGGAAGCCGCGGCTGGTAAGCATCGGTATCCGGCCGTTGCCTCAAGGACGCTTCCAGGACGACTGCTGGACCCTCGATCGGATAAACGAAGCTGATTTTTCATATGATTTTTGTTTATTTGTTTTTACTCTCTAGATTTTTCCTACTGTTTGTCTGAAAGTAACCTTGAAGAGATGGATGTCTTTGACTAACTTACAATAAATTTGAATTTCACGGTTTTTCTGCGGTTTTTATGCTCCCATTCGCTAAAATCACTTTGAAATGTTATCTGCGATCTCTGAGATTGCAAGTAATAATCTAATACATAGTCATAATGCAAACTGAATCAGTTGATTGAATAAAGACAATTCAGCAGGGTGAGCAACCTTGGTTAGAAAATTAGCGCCTGCATAATGGTAAAGAAGATGGTGTCCAATCTTACTGATAGATCACTTATTTGTTTTATGATGGCAAGGCCTGCGCCTTGTCTTTGCAGAATGAACGAAGGCTCTGGAGCTACACATACGCACACACACATGTAGGCACACACAATATATATATATATATATATATATATATATATATATATATATATATATATACATATATACATATATATATATATATATATATATATATATATATATATATATATATATATATATATATATATATATATATATGTTACAGTCAACATGCGTAATCAGTCATTACGCGTAATGACTGAAATTTCAGTCATCACGCGTAATGCACTTAGGGACATTTGATCCCCCAGGAGCTAGTACTAACCTCGGCGAAACAGTGAGTCACCTACACTGTTTCGCCGGGTTTAGTACTAGTCGCTGGGGGTCAAATGTATTTCATAAATGTTTAGTACTAGCTCCTGGGGGATCAAATATCCCTAAGTGCATTACACGTGATGACTGATAGCATGTTGACTGTAACATAGATATATATATATATATATATATATATATATATATATATATATATATATATATATATATATATATACTATATATGTGTGTACTGACAAATTCACTTTAGATCTATTGAACTACTCGAGAAAGTAGAAAGTTAAAACCTCTGAAAATCCGAATATTTGACAAAATGCAGCATTTCACCTTTTCCATGCCTTTGGTAATATACAGTGTATATATATATATATATATATATATATATATATATATATATATATATATATATATATATATATATATATATAGGGTAAACAAAAAAAGGGAATTTGAGAAACAAGCATTATCAAATAATCTATTCAGTTTCCAATCTGTACTAAGCTTTAACCCAGAACACACAAGAGACTTTCTGCACACTTTCTGCACTAAGTGATCAACGTCCTTGGCGCGGAACTTCGACTTCCAGTTCTAATGTCACCTTATTCTGTAGCTCGGTCTTATCGAGTTCCATTCAGTCGTTCGTTAGTGTTGGGTGTTGTTTTCTTTTTGTCTTTTAGTTTTAGTGTGGCTGCTCGATGGACGTCGTTATTTGTCTATAAAGGTGAGTTTCTATTTTGTTTGGGAGTTTGTGTAGTGAGGTGGTTCGTTTTCATGATGGGGAATTATTTGCCGGTTAGTCTAGTTTTGCCGTTAGCCATTTGTGGGCAATCTACATTATACTGGGAAGTTAATCTTTGTACTTTTATCTTCAGAAGCCATGGGAAGAAGCCGATCAGGCTACTAACACTGAAGTTGATTTCTACACCAGAAGCCATGGGAAGAATCCGATTGACTACCCAACACTTGAGGAGGAATTGGGCATAGTATACCAACACAAAGGGTGAGTGTTTCTGTTTAATAAACAGTGATTCCTTAATTGTTAAAAGCTGATGATTGGAGGCTCTGCCCAAAACCTTGACGTTTTTATACTGAGCTGAAATTTGCATTTATCGGCGTGATCCCTGAATTTGGAAAATTCGGGATTTGAAAGTTTAGTGCCACTTCTATAGCTGACAGCTCTATGGCTGTCGATTTGGACCTAAGTAACTTGTGTGGATCCTATACAGGTTCCTCAATTACATCGACGACAAGTAAGCTTATAAATAACACGGAAATCATTAATGAGTTCAAACGGTCTTTGAAGCTGAAAAGGCTACCGATAGTGGGTGGGTTTGTGGGTATAATGTTGATTTTCACAGCAGGGAGATGGCCAGATATCAAAGCTTGGAGTTCTTTATAAGAGATTGTATTATAAATGAAAGGAAGACTGGCATAGAAAGGTAATCTAAGAACGTTAGGAGCAGGATCAAGCGGAACAAAATATTATTGAAAATTTTGGAGATGTATTTAATAAATTGAGAGGGGAAAACAGTTGCTATTAAAGCATTTTTGCAAGAACGTGATTTCATTGTGAAAAGTTTGCCAACTAGAGGATAAAGCAAATGCTCGGTGAAACATAGTTTATATGGCATTAATCTTAAAGTTAAAGAAGGAAAACTATCCAAATTTGTACCAAGACTAGTGAATGTCTTTTTTTAAAAACTGAAATAGAGAAACCTTGAGAAGATCGTGTTATTGAAATATTTAAAAAATGTAACTGATCGTTGGTCTCGTGTTCAGTCGTGAATTTGAATTAGTGAAAATTAAAAACCTCTTAGCATCAAACTAACTTCTAAAAAGTGCAAACGTGTCATCTGTATACCTTTTATAAAACAGTGGATGGTAACTAAGGGGGCAAGTAGCAGCATGTGCTCTTCCAGCGAGCTCATGAAGATGCCCGCGAAGAAGAGACCCAGTGGAGAGCCCATGCCCATACCATCAATTTGTGAGTAAGAACAACCGTCATTAACAAAAACAGTGCTCCGCACCGCTAGATCTAAAAGTTTCTAGAAACCGCTCTTATAGAAACCATTAAAAGGAGACTTGTCGACAGGAAAAAGCTGACGTCAAATAATATCAATGGTCTGTTGTACAGGTACATTCTCAAGCAAGGACCAGCTCTTCGTTTGGTGAGTCGGTAGAGCTGCGGACTGTCACTCGATGGGCCGGAGTTCAATTCCCCGGCCGGCTGATGAAGAGTTAGAAGAATTTATTTCTGGTGATAGAAATTCATTTCTCGCTATAATGTGGTTCGGATTCCACAATAAGCTGTAGGTCCCGTTGCTAAGTAACCAGTTGGTTCTTAGCCACGTAAAATAAGTCTGATCCTTCGGGCCAGCCCTAGGAGAGCTGTTAATCAGCTCAGTGGTCTGGTAAAACTAAGGTATACTTAACTTAAGCAAGGACTCGACATCGCAGCTGACCATAACAAGACCCAAGTCCTGGGCAAGAACAGTATTTTTGAACATATGAATTTTTAAGGCTGTAATAATTTTCAGCCAAAGGGGCAAGCATGGGAACTAGATGCTTTGCCTGTTTGCAATTGGTCTTAATGTAAGACGCTACAATAGGGCGGATAGGAACATTATCTTTGTGGGCCTACATTTTCCTAGTCCTATTATTTTCACCATTTTCTTTGTCTCTCATCTCACTTTGATTCCAGTTTTGTAATTATATTCCTCCTGTTCACTTTCCCCGTTATATTCCGGAACCAGATTTTCAGGCAAAATTGTTTTAATATTCATCAAAGCATCCAATCTATGCAAGGAAATACTAAAAACATGAGTCATAAGCGACCACCTGTTCTTTAGAAATTTTAAAATAAATCTACCGACCGCCTATCAATTGTCTGGTATCATTATTGCTCAAATAAAGTTTACTGGCACCTGATGCATTGGACACAAATATTAGAATCTAACTAAAATCATAAACAAAACATCTGAGAAACCGCTAAACAATTGGACAACAATTCACCGTCAGGCTCTACCGTTACATAAATGCTAAATGAGGTTGTGACTTATAAAATTAAGGCGCACCGCTTAAAATGACATCAGAGTGTGGTTCGTCATCATTCCGCTTCTGAAACATCACAGGAAACAAAAGATTTGCAGGTCTTGACGTGTTTCTAACGCAGAAAACTTCAAATGGACGCCTGTTTTGTTAAGTGAATTATGGAGGCGCTATTTCTGCTTGTCATCCGCTTGGGAAACCAATACGACTGGGAGGCTACGCTTAATTCCCCGTACCAGGTCAGGAAGGGTTTTTTGTTAATTTTTTTTGTTTCCCCGGGAGTTACCACGACTGGCCGAGGACAGGTGTGGGTAACAGAAGCCGGAACACCCACTGGTATAAAAGGGGAGCATTCCAGCCACAAGCAAGCATTCAGTGTCTCTCAGCCACAGCAGAATCATCTTTCAGAAGCCCACGCCAAGGCAAGTAGCTGGAAGGTGTTTCCACTTTGGTCGTTACAGTTGATAGTGTGTCCATACAGACGAAAATGATAGCATAAGGCAGGGTCGAGACACTAAGTACCGAGCCTAGGGATGTTAGGTACCGCCTCAAAACTTGGCGTAAGGCACCGTCATTCTGCGTACTTATTGGTGGCCAGTGGTGAGAGAGAGGGATTGTTCCCGTGTTAAACGACGGCAAATCTAAACGTTGAGATTATCGATCGCTGTTACACACAGAAAAAATGTATCAACGCACATTACTTTTTGTTATTTACTGATTATGAAATAGACTAATAAGAAATTAGTCATATTTCTAGACTCTCATCGGGCCTGCCCTAACGGCCTCTTATAATGCGAGGGGTCAAAATCTAGCAAGGTCAAGTTAAAGAAGTTGGACAGCTAAATAGGTAGAAACCAAATGGAATAGGTGTGAGGATGAAAAACAGAAGTCAGAAAGTAATTGCCCCGTAATTACCTTCTAGCTAGGCACACTGTAAGCGGCATAACCTTAACATAGGCATTTACAGTCGTGACACTCATGAGTTTGTCGAAGTCTTTCACGAACGTTTCGTTCTTGTGAGAGATCAAGGCTTCTCATTAAACTGTAAAGAAACAGTTTTTTAAATTCATATTTTAAATTGTGAACATGAGATCTTTCACATTTAGTCAACAACATTCCGCATCTTTTCAGTTTAGTCAAGTTGATTTTCGTATGAAGGCCTCTTCTTTTGAGGTAAGTAACAACCTTCATTTGAAACTGTGCAGTTCTCGGGCTGTCCATACAAGTGTTCACAAAACACACACATGCAACGTGAGCATACACACATTTAATGTGTAAATGTGTACATATTTCAATTTTCTTTAAATATGACCATTACGTTTCCTGTCTATTAACAAAACACTTCTAGTTATACTGCCTTCAAAATTTTTCGTATTTCTGCTTTCAAGTTACTGATAATCTCACCTTAAACTAGATTATCCACTCACCTCACACGAACGAGCGAAACAAATCCAACGTTTGTTCATGAACATCTCCTGTTTACTCATATATATATATATATATATATATATATATATATATATATATATATATATATATATATATATATATATATATACACACACACATATATATATTATATATATATATATATATATATATATATATATATATATATATATATATATATATAATATACATACACACACACACACACAACCACGTGAACCTCATTAAAGAGAAAATGACATTCAGCAAAAGTAAATTTAATCAACTGTCGACCGTTGCTTTCCAGATGAAGGTACTCGCCAACCTGAGCATGACCTTTGCCCTCCTCGTCGCCCTGGTCATCGGCATGACCTCGGCCATCCCTTCGGGGGCAGGAGGCTTCGGCTACGGCTTCGGCGGCGGTAGGCCCGGATTCGGCGGTAGAGGCTTCGGTTACGGAGGCGACAACAGCCGAGAGGTCGGCTTCGACAATTCCAGGGAAGTCGGAGGTTACGGAAGCCGCGGCTGGTGAGCATCGGTATCCGGCCGTTGCCTCAAGGACGCTTCCAGGACGACTGCTGGACCCTCGATCGGATAAACGAAGCTGATTTTTCATATGATTTTTGTTTGTTTTTTCTCTCTAGATTTTTCCTACTGTTTGTCTGAAAGTAACCTTGAAGAGATCGATGTCTTTGACTAACTTACAATAAATTTGAATTTCACGGTTTTTCTGCGGTTTTTATGCTCCCATTCGCTAAAATCACTTTTAAATGTTATCTGCGATCTCTGAGATTGCAAGTAATAATCTAATACATAGTCACAATGCAAACTGAATCAGTTGATTGAATAAAGACAATTCAGCAGGGTGAGCAACCTTGGTTAGAAAATTAGCGTCTGCATAATGGTAAAGAAGATGGTGTCCAATCTTACTGATAGGTCACTTATTTATTTTATGATGGCAAGGCCTGAGCCTTGACTCTGTAGAATGAACGAAGGCTCTGGAGCTACACATACGCACACACACATGTAGACACACACAATATATATATATATATACATATATACATACATACATATATATATATATATATATATATATATATATATATATATATATATATATATATATATATATATATATATATATTACAGTCAACATGCGTAATCAGTCATTACGCGTAATGACTGAAATTTCAGTCATCACGCGTAATGCACTTTAGGGACATTTGATCCCGCCAGGAGCTAGTACTAAACACGGCGAAACAGTGAGTCACCTACACTGTTTCGCCGGTTTAGTACTAGTCGCTGGGGGTCAAATGTATTTCGCCGTGTTTAGTACTAGCTCCTGGGGATCAAATGTCCCTAAGTGCATTACACGTGATGACTGAAATTTCAGTCATTACGCGCAATGACTGATTACGCATGTTGACTGTAATATATATATATATATATATATATATATATATATATATATATATATATATATATATATATATATATATATATATATATATATATATATACTATATATGTGTGTACTGACAAATTCACCAGATCTATTGAACTACGCAGAGAAAGTAGAAAGTTAAAACCTCTGAAAATCCGAATATTTGACAAAATGCAGCATTTCACCTTTTCCATGCCTTTGGTAATATACAGTGTATATATATATATATATATATATATATATATATATATATATATATATATATATATATATATATATATATAGGTAAACAAAAAAGGGAATTTGAGAAACAAGCATTATCAAATAATCTATTCAGTTTCCGTGCTGTACTAAGCTTTAACCCAGAACACACAAGAGACTTTCTGCACACTTTCTGCACTAAGTGATCAACGTCCTTGGCGCGGAACTTCGACTTCCAGTTCTAATGTCACCTTATTCTGTAGCTCGGTCTTATCGAGTTCCATTCAGTCGTTCGTTAGTGTTGGGTGTTGTTTTCTTTTGTCTTTTAGTTTTAGTGTGGCTGCTCGATGGACGTCGTTATTTGTCTATAAAGGTGAGTTTCTATTTTGTTTGGGAGTTTGTGTAGTGAGGTGGTTCGTTTTCATTATGGGGAATTATTTGCCGGTTAGTCTAGTTTTGCCGTTAGCCATTTGCTGGCAATCTGCATTATACTGAGAAGTTAATCTTTGTACTTTTATCTTCAGAAGCCATGGGAAGAAGCCGATTATTCTACTAACACTGAAGTTGATTTCTACACCAGAAGCCATGGGAAGAATCCGATTGACTACCCAACACTTGAGGAGGAATTGGGCATAGTATACCAACACAAAGGGTGAGTGTTTCTGTTTAATAAACAGTGATTCCTTAATTGTTATAAGCTGATGATTGGAGGCTCTGCCCAAAACCTTGAAGTTTTTATACTGAACTGAAATTTGCATTTATCGGCACGATCCCTGAATTTGGAAAATTCGGGATTTGAAAGTTTAGTGCCACTTCTATAGCTGACAGCTCTATGGCTGTCGATTTGGACCTAAGTAACTTGTGTGGATCCTATACAGGTTCCTCAATTACATCGATGACAAGTAAGCTTATAAATAACGCGAGATCATTGACGAGTCCAAACGGTCTTTGAAGCTGAAAAGGCTACCGATAGTGGGTGGGTTTGTGGGTATAATGTTGATTTTCAAAGCCGGGAGATGGCCAGATATCAAAGCCTGGAGTTCTTTGTAAAATGTTGTATTATAAATAAAAGGAAGACTGGCATAGAAAGGTAATCTAAGAACGTTAGGAGTGGGATCAAGCGGAATAAAAATATTATTGAAAAATTTGGAGATGCATTTAATAAATTGAGAGGGAAAACATTTGCTATTAAAGTATTTTTGCAAGAACGTGATTTCATTGTGAAAGGTTTGCCAACTAGAGGATAAAGCAAAGGCTCGGTGAAACATAGTTTACATGGCATTAATCTTAAAGTTAAAAGAGCGAAAACTATCCAAATTTATAGCAAGACTAGTGAATGTCTTTTTTCTAAAAACTGAAAAAGAGAAACCTTGAGAAGATCGTGTTATTGAAATATCTAAAAATGTAACTGATCGTTGGTCTCGTGTTCAGTCGTGAATGTGAATTAGTGAAAATTAAAAACCTCCTAGCATCAAACTGACTTTTAAAAAGTGCAAACGTGTCATCTGCATACCTTTTATAAAACAGTGGATGGTAACTAACGCGGCAAGTGTCAACCATGTGCTCTTCCAGCGAGCTCATGAAGATGCCCGCGACGAAGAGACCAAGTGGAGAGCCCATACCCATACCATCAATTTGTGAGTAAGAACAACAGTTAATAAAAAAAACAGTCCTCGCACCGCTAGATCTAAAAGTTTCTAGAAACCTCCAAGTCCTGAGCAAGAACAGTATTTTTGAATATATGAATTTTTAAGGCTGTAATAATTTTCAGCCAAAGGGGCAAGCATGGGAACTAGATGTTTTGCCTGTTTGCAATTGGTCTTAATGTAAGACGCTACAATAGGGCGGATAGGAACATTATCTTTGTGGGCCTACATTTTCCTAGTCCCATTATTTTCACCATATTCTTTGTCTCTCTTATCTCACTTTGATTCCAGTTTTGTAATTATATTCCCCTGTTCACTTTCCCCGTTATATTCCGGAACCAGATTTTCAGGCAAAATTGTTTTAATATTCATCAAAGCATCCAATCTACGCAAGGAAATACTAAAAACATGAGTCATAAGCGACCACCCGTTCTTTAGAATTTTTAAAATAAATCTACCGACCGCCTATCAATTGTCTGGTATCATTATTACTCAAATAAAGTTTTCTGGCACCTGATGCATTGGACACAAATACTAGAATCTAACTAAAATCATAAACAAAACATCTGAGAAACCGCTAAATAAGTGGACAACAATTCACCGTCAGGCTCTCTCTAAATCAGGATGTGACGTAAAATTAAGGTGCACAACTTAAAATGGCGTCAGAGTGTGATTCGTCATCATTTCGCGCATGAAACATCAGAGGAAACAAAAGATTTGTAGGTCTTGACGTGTTTCTAACGCAGAAAACCTCAAATGCACGCCTTCTGTTTTCTTAAGTACATTATGGCGGCACTGTTTCTGCTCGTCATCCGCTTGGGAAGCCATTACGACTGGGAGACTACGGTTAATTCCCCTTGCCGGGTCAGAAAGGTTTTTTTTTTTTTTTTTTTTTTAACTGGGAGTTACCATGATTGCCCAAGGACAGGTGCGGGTGACAGAAGCCCGGACACCCACAGGTATAAAATGCGAGCTCTCCAGCCACAAGCAAGCATTCAGTGTCTCTCAGCCACAGCAGAATCTTCTTACAGAAGCTCACGCCAAGGCAAGTAGCTGGAAGGTCTTTCCACTTAGGTCGTTATTGGTAATTGTTAATAGTGTGTCCGTACAGACGAAAGTTATAGCATGAGGCAGGGTCGAGACGCTAAGTACCGAGCCTAGGGATGTTAGGTACCGTCTCAAAACTTGGATTAAGGTACCGTCGTTCAGCGTGCTTATTGGTAGCTAGTGGAGAGAGGGAGGGATTGTTCCCGTACTAGACGACGGCAAATCTAAAGGTGGAGATTATCGATCGCTGTTACACAGAAAAAATTTATCAACAAACATTATTTTTTGTTATTTACTGATTATGAAATGGACTAATAAAAAATTAGTCATATTTGTAGACTCTCATAAGGCTTTTTTGTTTAGTCAAGCTGGTTTTCGTATGAAGGCCTCTTCTTTTGAGAAAAGTAACAACCTTCATTTCAACCTCTCTCGTTCCCGGGTTATCCATACAAGTGTTCACAAAACATACACATGCAACGTGAGCATACACACACACATTTAATATATAAATGTGTACATAATATACTTCAATATTCTAAAAATATGACCATTACGTTTCCTGTCTATTTGGGTTAACAAAACACTTCTAGTTACACTGCATTCAAAACTGATCGTATTTCTGCTTTCAAGTTACTGATAATCTCACCTTAAACTAGATTATCCACTCACCTCACACGAACGAGCGAAACAAATCCAACGTTTGTTCATGAACATTTCTTGTTTACTCATATATATATATATATATATATATATATATATATATATATATATATATATATATATATATATATATAATATACATATATATATATATAATATACACACACACACACACCTACACAACCACGTGAACCTCATTAAAGAGAATATGACATTCAGCAAAGTAAATTTAATCAACTGTCGACCGTTGCTTTCCAGATGAAGGTACTCGCCAACCTGAGCATGACCTTTGCCCTCCTCGTCGCCCTGGTCATCGGCATGACCTCGGCCATCCCTTCGGGGCCAGGAGGCATCGGCTACGGCTTCGGCGGCGGTAGGCCCGGATTCGGCGGTAGAGGCTTCGGTTACGGAGGCGACAACAGCCGAGAGGTCGGCTTCGACAATTCCAGGAAGTCGGAGGTTACGGAAGCCGCGGCTGGTAAGCATCGGTATCCGGCCGTTGCCTCAAGGACGCTTCCAGGACGACTGCTGGACCCTCGATCGGATAAACGAAGCTGATTTTTCATATGATTTTTGTTTGTTTTTTCTCTCTAGATTTTTCCTACTGCTTGTCTGAAAGTAACCTTGAAGAGATCGATGTCTTTGACTAACTTACAATAAATTTGAATTTCACGGTTTTTCTGCGGTTTTTATGCTCCCATTCGCTAAAATCACTTTGAAATGGTATCTGCGATCTCTGAGATTGCAAGTAATAATCTAATACATAGTCATAATGCAAACTGAATCAGTTGATTGAATAAAAACAATTCAGCAGGGTGAGCAACCTTGGTTAGAAAATTAGCGCCTGCATAATGGTAAAGAAGATGGTGTCCAATCTTACTTATAGGTCACTTATTTATTTTTTGATGGCAAGGCCTGCGCCTTGTCTTTGCAGAATGAACGAGGGCTCTCGAGCTACACATACGCACACATGTAAATATATAATATATATATATATATATATATATATATATATATATATGTATATATGTATATATATATATATATATATATATATATATATATATATATATATATATATATATATATATATATATGTGTGTGTGTGTGTGTGTGTGTGTGTGCATACTGACACATTCACCAGATCTATTGAACTACGCAGAGAAAGTAGAAAGTTAAGCCCTCTGAAAATCCGAACAATTTGACAAAATGCAGCATTTCTCCTTTAATATGCATTTGGTAATATACAGTGTATATATATATATATATATATATATATTGAGAGAGAGAGAAGAATAAACAAAAAGGGAATTTGAGAAAAAGCATTGTCAATTAACCTATTCAATTTCCGTGCTGTACCAAGCTTTAACCCAGAACACACAGGAGACTAACTGCATCAGGTGTTCAACGTCCTTGGCGCGGAACTTCGACTTCCAGTTCGAATGTCACCTTCTTCTGTAGCTCGGTCTTTTCGAGTTGCGTTCAGTCGTTCGTTAGTGTTGGGTGTTGTTTTCTATCAACTTTTAGTTTCAGTGTGGCTGCTGGATGGACGTCGTTGTTTGTCTGGGAGGGAGAGTTGCGATCTTGTTTGAGAGTTTGCGTAGTGAAGTAGTTCGTTTTCATTATGGGGAATTATTTGCCGGTTAGTCTAGTTTTGCCGTTAGCCATTTGTGGGCAATCTACATTATACTGAGAAGTTAATCTTTGTACTTTTATCTTCAGAAGCCATGGGAAGAAGCCGATTAGGCTACTAACACTGAAGAAGTTGATTCGACATCAGAAGCCTTGGGAAGAAGCCGATTGACTACCCAACACTTGAGGAGGCATTGGGTATAGTATACCAATAGAAATAGTGAGTGTTTCTGATTATTGCTTTTTATTAAACACTGTAAGCTAATCCTCTCCCTCCAGGGGCGGGGCCCCTGGTGTGGGGAGGATGTCCTTTCAGACGTACGGTAAAACTTACCGTACGCCAGGAGGGCTTGCAGTCCGTTAAAAAAAAAAATGGGTAGTTTGGTTACGTAGAGTTTGCTTTGTTAGATTAAAGTTTGCTTTGTTCATGTGTATTTTGCTTTAACTACCATTTGGTCATAGTTAATTATTTACATGTTTATATATTGGCTATCATCTAAACTTTAATTTAGTTTATTACCCACACAAGCAAGATTTGAAAAATATATTTAACGTTAAATTTCTAGGACAAATAGCGATTAGTTGCTCCAATTTAAATGGTTTTTATTAAGTTAGGGCTGAAGATTTGCCCAAACACGCTCAAATTATCTTAGGTTTGCTGAAAGGTACTGGACTACATCAAGACGTAGTTGAGAGTTGAACCCATGTCGGCTGCCACTGGCAGAGTGCTGTTTCAGAATTTCGGATTCTTAAACGCAACCCTGAGAGAGGCCACATTCTGGCTTTGGACCAACACCGTAGTAGCATTAATTAGTAAATGTATTTGCAATGCCATGTGTAAATAAATTCTTTGGCTTAGACCTTTACCTCGTTGCTCTAAAGCCCATGATTGTGTATCGAAGGTTACTGGTGTTGCTCAAGAGAAATTAGCTTCTTATTGCTATTCTCTGGTTTAGACCTTTACCTTGTTGCTCTAAAGCCCTTGATTGTGTATCGAAGGTTACTGGTGTTGCTCAAGAGTAATTAGCTTCTTATTGATATTCTCTTGTTAACCAAATGGTCACAGAATTCTGTGAACAGATTATTCATGGTTGAACACGAATGGCATTCTGATAATGCTAAATTTAATGGTTATGATTGTAGAAATATTGTAGGGATCGCAAGTTTATAGTGAATTTGTGCGTTACCAGGAAAGATTATCATAGCTAAAAGGGATTCTTTTTATTAGGATATTAACGACCGGGTCGTTGGCCATCACTAGTGCACTTGTTCAAGCTGTTTCAAGTGAAATAAGAGGCAGCTACTAAATAGAGAGAGTGTGTGTTCCTGGTCTGAAATGTGGAGGAACAGTATAATATAAAAAACTCGTACGTAGTACACTGTACTTCAAGCGATTACTAGAAATTAAGTAAACTAACTAGAGGAATGAAATTGTTTTTTTTTTCACAGTTTGAAATATTGGTGTACTACTCCAGTAGTTCCCACGGTTTTGTGCAAAACTTCTATGCGGTAGTGAATGAGAGCTGATAACAGACAGACAGCTCTCCGTCATTGGCGGTCATCTCAGGTACTTTTGTCCTTGAGGATGTGTTGAATGAAGTATTAAGCTTGCGAGAACAGTTTATGTAGCGCTATGAGTAAAACTGGTTTTGATTGCTTCGCACAAGTTTTTATTTGGCGAGTGTTGGAAAATTTCTCGAGTAAAATCTGGTTTGTCCAGAGAATGGGGCTTTCAACCAACTATGGTTTTGTGATCGCATTTAAAATAAAATTTAAAGGGCTCATGTATTACGGAATAACTACCGAGGTTTAGTATTTAAAGTTTCTTGGTATAACTAAAGCGATCACTAACAACTGAAATTTTTTTGCCGTGAAATATTTGCGACTACCACTCATGAAGGTTTTGAGTAGAGGGTTCCGGAAGTGGAAACAGTCCGCTTAAACCATCAACCGTAACAATTTCCCAGATCCTCAAAGCATCATAGAAAGGTCCATGCTTGACGATTACAGCATAAAACTGTTTTGATTACATGTTTTTCTGATGTTTACTGGACGTCAGAGATTTGTTGGGCGTTGCAAATGACGTCAGACTTATTAGTTGGTTGCTAAGCTAATTCGCAAGTAGTTGTTAACAGCATCGGTTCTCCAGTGAGCTTAGTATTTGTGTAGGAAGAAACGCCGTTTGACGATAGATATAATTAGCCGACGTGGAAGAAAAAACTAATGAGTTTAGGACTATAATGAAACAATGGATGACTTGCCTTCGTTCCTTTTAACGTCATTGCTAAAAGTACCACGATAAGTTTTTCGTGCCTTTAATTATTATACCTTGACACTTGATTTCTTTGCTCCATATGTAACCAAATTGATTCTTATCATTGTTATAGCTATCATAGTTTTTGTGACTTGTTTTTACCCCCGTAGTACAGGCTTTGCATAACCATAGTACATCTATCAAAGTATTTTGTGAAGATACTTGCGTCAGGAAATAGTGGAAGTCCTTGGAAAGAATCTTACTTTAAAGTTTTTTTTATTCCACCGAGCTTATTCCTGTGCCAGGGTTTCTCTGGGAAAACTCATAAAATCAAATAAAGAACATTGAGTAAATATGCCAGTTTAAAAAGAAAAAATTATCTCTAAAAAACAGTATATTATAATCCTCTTTGTTTCTCTTTGTTGCATGTGCTTTTATACTTGAATTGAAAAATTGACAACGTGATGGAAAAAGTAATTTTTTTTATTCAAAACCTCTCCCTTTTTAAAGATCTGTGCACTGACCGCAAATTTTCTGTGCTCTCATCCTGTAAAAATGTAGAGCAGAATTATCTCAAGATCGCATGTTTAGTTCAACGACTGTTCTCGTGTTTGTTGGCACATTGCGTGGAAACTAATATTTCTGTCTTTAAGACCAAGTTATAGCCCTTAAGACCGCAAGGAAGAAATTTCCGTTTCTGTACAGAATTCACGAACTACCAGTTTTGGCGCAACGAGAGATGAAGAGGTGTAGACGTGGAATGGGTGCTCAGTGAGGGGACCGGTGTTTAATAAACAATAAATCCTTAATTGTTAAAACCTGATGATTGGAGGCTCTGCCCAAAACCTTTAAGTTTTCATACTGAACTGAAATTTGCATTTATCGGCATGATCCCTGAAGTTGGAAAATTCGGGATTTGAAAGTTTAGTGCCACTTCTATAGCTGACAGCTCTATGGCTGTCGATTTGGACCATAGGCCCTGTCCACACTAGCGGGCATGTCCGTCGGGCACTTCCAGCTGTTTATATTTTCTCTTGCTTCTGAAGCAGTGTTACCAGACAATCGCGTCGTTCTGGCTCCATACTTGGTCGGTCAGTATAGTGGAACGGTTATGGGAACAGTGTTTGTCCGTCGGGCAGTGCCCGCTAGTGTGGACAAGGGCTTTAACTTGTGTCGATCCTATATGGGTTCCTCAATTACATCGATGACAAGTAAGCTTATAAATAACACGCGAGATCATTAATGAGTCCAAACGGTCTTTGAAGCTGAAAAGGCTGCCGATAGTCAGTGGGTATGTGGGTATAATGTTAATTTTCACAGCAGTGAGATGGCCAGATATTAAAGCCTGGAGTTCTTTTTAGAAGGTTGTATTATAAATACAAGGAAGACTGACATAAAAGGGTAGTTTAAGTACGTAAGGAGTAGGATGAAGTGGAATAAAGATATTATTAAAAAATCGGGAGACGTGTTTAATAAAAAAGTGAGAGGGGAAAAAAGTTGCTATTAAAGTATTTTTGCAAGAACGTGATTTCATTGTGAAAAGCTTGCCAACTACAGGATAAAGCAAAGACTCGGTGAAACATAGTTTATACGGCATTAATCTTTAAAGAACGAAAACTATCCAGATTTGTGCCAAGACTAGTGAATGTCTTTTTTCTAAAAACTGAAATAGAGAAACCTTGAGAAGATCGTGGTATTGAAATGTCTAAAAAATGTAACTGATCGTTGGTCTCGTGTTCAATCGTGAATGTGAATTAATGAAAATTAAAAACTAAGAGGGCAAGTATCAAACATGTGCTCTACCAGTGAGCACATGAAGATGCCCGCGAAGAAGAGACCAAGTGGAGAGCCCATACCCATACCATCAATTTGTGAGTAAGAACAACCGTTAATAACAAAAATAGTTCCTCGCACCCGTAGATCTAAAAGTTTCTAGAAACCGTTCTTATGGAAACCATTAAAACGAGACTCATCCATAGGAAAAAGCTTACGTCAAATAATAACAATGGTCTGCCGTACTTAAGTATACCTTAGTTTTACCAGACCACTGAGCTGATTAACAGCTCTCCTAGGGCTGGCCTGAAGGATCAGACTTATTTTACGTGGTTAAGAACCAATTGGTTTCTTAGCAACGGGACCAACAGCTTATTGTGGAATCCGAACCACATTATAGCGAGAAATGAATTTCTATCACCAGAAATAAATTCCTCTAACTTTTCATCAGCCGGCCGCGGGAATTGAACTCCGGCCCATCGAGTGACAGTCTGAAGCTCAACCGACTCAGCCAACAAAGGGCTTTTTTTTTTTTTTTTTTTTTTTTTTGTACAGGTACATTCGTAAATAAGGACTCGACATCGTAGCTTACCATAACAAGACCCAAGTCCTGAGCAAGAACAGTATTTTTGAACATATGAATTTTTAAGGCTGTATTAATTTTCAGACAAAGGGGCAAGCATGGGAACTAGATGCTTTGCCTGTTTGCAATTAGTCTTAATGTAAGACGCTACGGTAGGGCGGATAGGAACATTATCTTTGTGGGCCTACATTTTCCTAGTCCTATTATTTTCTCCATATTCTTTGTCTCTCTTATCTCACTTTGATTCCAATTTTGTAATTATATTCCTCCTGTTTACTTTCCCCATTCTCTTCAGGAACCAGATTTTTCACCGCTTTACAAAGTAAAATTGTTTTAATATTCATCAAAGCATCCAATCTATGCAAGGAAATACTAAAAACATGAGCCATAAGCGACCACCCGTTCTTTAGAATTTTAAAACAAATCTACCGACCGCCTATCAATTGTCTGGTATCATTATTGCTCAAATAAAGTTTTCTGGCACCTGATGCATTGGACACAAAGTACTTGAATCGAACTGAAATCATAAACAAAGCATCTGAGAAACCACTAAATAACTGGACAACAATTCACCTTCAGGCTCTTTCGTTGCATACATGCTAAATGGGGATGTGACTGTAAAAGTAAGGTGCACCGCTTAAAATGACGTCAGAGTGCGATTCTAAATCATTCCGCTTATGAAACATCACAGGAAAAAAAAAGATTTGCAGGTCTTGACGTGCTTTGAATACAGGGAACCTCAAATGGACGCCTTCTGTTTTCTTAAGTGAATTATGGCGGCGCTAAATCTGCTTGCCATCCGCTTGGGAAGCCATTACGACTGGGAGCCTACGTTTATTTCCCCGTGCCAGGTCAGAAAGCTATTTTTTTTATTTTTTTTACCCGGGAAAGCTTAAGTATATCTTAGTTTAACCAGACCACTGAGCTATCATGACCGGCCGAGGATAGGTGCGGGTAACAGAAGCCGGAACACCCACAGGTATAAAATGCGAGCTTTCCATTCACAAGGAAGCATTCAGTGTCTCTCAGCCAAAGGAGAATCATCTTTCAGAAGCCCACGCCAAGGCAAGTAGCTGGAAGGTCATTCCACTTTGGTCGTTATTGTTAATAGTGTGTCCGTGCAGACGAAATTTATAGCATAAGGCAGTGTCAAGACGCTAAGTATCGAGCCAAGGGATGTTAGGTACCGTCTCAAAACTTGGATTAAGGTACCGTCATTCTGCGTACTTACTGGTGGCTAGTGGAGAGAGGCAGGGATTGTTCCCGTGCTAGAGGACGGCAAATCTAAAAGTGGAGATTATCGATCGCTGTTACACACAGAAAAAATATATCAACGCACACTACTTTTTGTTATTTTCTGATGATGAAATAGACTAATAAAAATTAGTCATATTTCTAGACTCTCATGGGGTTTGCTCTAATGACCTCTTATAATGCGATGGATCAAAATTTAGCAAGGTTAAGTTAAAGAAGTTGGACAGCTAAATAGGTAGAAATGAAATGGAATAGGTGTGAGAATGAAAAATAGAAGTTAGAAAGTAATTGCCCCGTAATTCCATTCTAGCTAGGCACACTGTAAGCGGCATAACTTCACAACTTCACCAGGCATTTACAGTCGTGACACTCATGAGTTTGTCGAAGTCTTTCACGAACGTTTCGTTCTTGTGGGAGATCAAGGCCTCTCATTCAACTGCAAAGATACAGTTTTTTAAATTTATATTTTAAATTGTGAACATGAGATATTACAGATATTTCACATTTAATCAACGACATTGCGTATGTTTTTAGTTTAGTCATGCTGATTTTCGTATGAAGGCCTCTTCTTTTGAGAAAAGTAACAACCTTCATTTGAAACTGTCCAGTTCTCGGGCTGTCCATACAAGTGTTCACAAAACATACGCATGCAACGCGAGCATACACACACACATTTAATATATAAATGTGTACATAATATGCTTCAGTTTTCTATGAATATGACCATTACATTTCCTGTCTATTAACAAAACACTTTTAGTTATATTGGCTTCGAAATTTATTGTATTTCCGCTTTTAAGTTACTCATAATCTCGCCTTAATCTAGATTATCCATTCACCTCACACAAACTAGCTTGCGAAACAAATACAACGTTCGTTCATAAACATTTCTTGTTTACTCATATATATATATATATATATATATATATATATATATATATATAATATTGTATATATATATATATATATATATATATATATATATATATATATATATATATATATAATATTGTTTATATATATATATATATATATATATATATATATATATATATATATATATATATATATACACACACACACACACACACACACACACAACCATGGAACCTCATTAGAGTGAACATCACAATCAGCAAAGGTAAATTTAGTAAGTTGACCTCTCGACCACTGCTTTCCAGATGAAGGTACTCGCCAACCTGAGCTTGACCTTTGCCCTCTTTGTCGTCATCATCGGCATGACCTCGGCCTTCCCCCGGAGATCAGAAGAAGGCGGCTACGGCTTCGGCGGCTACGGCTTCGACGGCTACGGCGGCGGTAGGCCCGGATACGGAGGTGGGTACTTCGATTACGGAGGCGACTACGTCGGAGAGGGCGGTTTCGGCGATTCCGGGGAGTTTGTAGGTTACGGAAGTCACGGCTGGTGAATATCCGTATCCGGCCGTTGCCTCAAGGACTCATTCATGACGACTGCTGGAGTCTCCAAGGGATATACGGAGCTGAATTTCATATGATTGTTGTTTGTTTTGTCTTTGTGAATATTTCCTGTCTGTGTCTAATAACTTTGAAGATATCGATGTCTCTCCCTGACTTACAATAAATCCTAATCTCACGGTTTTTATGCTTCCATTGGCTACGTATATAAATATTTCGCTCACACTACTAGCAATCTCTGAGATTGCAAGCCATGCAAATCAGATATCTAATACATGGTCAAACTGCAAGCAGAATCAATTGATTCAGTAAAAATAGTTTGGAAGGTTAAGCAATCTTCGCTAGATAATTGACGCCTGCGCAATGGTAAAAGTAACGCTTTCCCTTCTTACTGGTCACTTATTTGTTTTACGATGGCAAGGCATGCCACCTTGGGCAGGTACTGAACTCACACACACACACAAAATTCGTCTTGCTAAACAAGAGTATCACTTTGGATCATTCTATTGATACATATATATATGTATATATATATGCATATAATTATATATGTGTGTGTGTCACTCCACAGTGAATGCAGTAAGTTAAATCCTTTGAAAATCCAAATAGTTAACAAAAGGAAGCATTATTCCCTTCTCATATTTTCATTATACATATATATATATATATACATTATATTATATATATATATATATATATATATATATATATATATATATATATATATATATATATATATACATATATATACACACATATATATATATATATATATATATATATATATATATATATATATATATATATATATATATATATAAAGGAAATAAACAAAAAAAGGGATTTTGAGAAACAAGCATACTCAGTTGACGGTTAACCAATTCAATTTTCGCGCTATACTAAGCATTAACGCAGAACACACACCCGAGACTTGCTGTGCTCGGCGTCCACTGTCCTTGGCATGGAACCTCGACTAACCGTTCGAATGCCAACTTCGTTCTCCAGCACAGTCGCGGAGTCTATTATAGTTGAGCCCTGTTCTGTCGTTCGGTGGTGCTAGGTGTTGAGTTCTTGTTATTCCGTTGTGGCTGCTCGATGGATGCCGTTTTTTGACTACGAAGGTGAGTTTTAATTTTGTTTTGCGTAGTAAGGTGGTTTGTTTTCGTTATGGGGAATTATTTGCCGGTTAGTCTAAGTTTTGCCGTTAGCCATTTGTGGGCAATTTACGTTATACAAACAAGTTAATCTTTGTACTTTTTATTTCAGAAGCCCGGGGACGAAGCTAATTCGACATCAGAGGCCACGGGAAGAAGCCGATTCGACTCCCCAACACTTGAGGAGGAATTTGGTATAGTATACCAACACAAATGGTTAGTATTTGATTATTGCATTTTTTTTAACACATCGCAAGCTAATCCTCCCCCACCAGGGGCGGGGCCCCTGGTGTGGGGAGGATGTCCTTTCTGATGTACGGTAGAGCCGTACGTCAGGAGGGGGCTTGCATTCCGTAGTTAGAAACAAAACAAAAATTTTTTTTTTTTTTTTTTTGCTCCTTTTGAGTTAATTTGATTTTGCTTTGGTACATTTGGTTTTGTTAGTTAACGTACATTCTTTGAAACAACCATGTAGTCACTGTTAATTTTTTGTATTTTAGCTACTATTTAAACTAAAAATTTTATTTTTTACTTTACCAAAACAAGCTAGAAAGTTTTCTTGATTTGTTAATGATTTTAACGTAAAATTTTAAAAAATCAGGTATTAGTTGAAAGAGTTGAATTCATTAAACTAGGGTTGAGAACTTGAACGAAACGCGCATCTCCAAGTATACTTTCTTTGCAGGTCTGTTGACAGTTTACATTTTGGTGGACGAAAAGACGCAGTTGAGAATTGAATGTAGTCGGCTGCCAATGGCTGAGTGCTGTATTTTAACTTCGGATTCGCAAGCGCATCCCTAAGAGAGGCCGCATTTTAGTTTTGGACTAACACCATAGTAGCATAAACAGCATGGTGCCCCACGAACTAGGAAGTTTTCGTTTTACATCTTTTTACACTGTTGCCTGGCTCAGAGCCAACACTCATCACTTCATTGAACCGAAAGAATGGCTTCATTGAACCTAAGGAATGGCCCTCAAGTCCAGCATCTCAACGTAATGGATTTTACCACGTGGGGGTTTACTGTTACATCAACTTCAGTTACAGGGGAGAGAGGTCAAAGACACGATCCTTAATTGTTGATTGAAGCCTGGAACAATATCCCGCTTGAATTCATCCAAACGGCGACTGGAAGTTGGCTAGATCGTCTACGTCGTTGTGCAGCTGCCCACGGAGAGCATTTTGAACACCACATCTAACATTTGTTTCCGTTTTGTTTCCAACAATTAAATAAACTGTATCCTATTTCCTGTTTTTTTGTGGCGCATCTTGTAGTTAATGTATTGGTGAAATGTCATGTGGATAATTCTTTTAGACTACCTAAATGCTATTCGGCCTAGGTTTTGCGTATTAAAGGTTACTGGTGTTAAGAGTAATTAGCTACTTGTCTTGTCTCGGGTTACCAAATGGTCATAGAATTCTGTCGACAGATTGAGGGTTGAACACGAATGAAATTTATTAATTTGCTAAATCATGGTGATTATAGAAATACTGAAGGGAACGCAAGGTTCTAGTAAATTTGTATGAGTTTACTAAGGAAGCAGTATTAGCTTAAGCGGCGATTTGCCGGGATAGTAACTAGAGGGTTGATGGCGATTATTAGTGCACTTTTAAAAGTTAAAATGAAGTAATGGGTAAAAGTTAAAATGGGTAGAAGTTAAAATGAAGTAATGGGTAGGTGGGTAACACTAATTTTCTCTGGGACTGAAATTTGCAGGTATATCTCTAGTGGAGATTAGTGTACGTAATGTTTACTGGAGCTTGAATAAATTAGCTGTAGGAATGCAATCGAAGTTCGGGTTAACTTAATTGATTTTCAATAGTTTTAATATTAATAATAGTAGCACACTGATCCCTAACGGATTTGCGTTAAACTTTAATAGGGTAGTGCATGGTAGCTTAACCGTTGAACTACTGTCATTGGTTGGTAATTCATGTACTGTACTTGTCCCGTACTCTTTCATAGTGGATATACATTTGAAGACACTTAGTATTGTGGAGTAGTTATGTAGTGATTTATGACAAATATGTTTTAATTGGTTAGTCAGTTTTTACGATGCTCATAACTGGCTGGGGATGGAAAGGTTTTCTTAAGTCAACTCGGGTATGTTAAAAGAATGAGAATATTAAAACTGTTAAGATGAACAATGAGTTTGTCTCCGTAGGGGGTTAGTGCCGTCAATGCATCTCACGTAGTGCACCCTGTAGGGATTACTCAAGGGTCTTTGCAGCGTCCCTTCGACCCCTAGCTGCTACCTCTTTCATTCCTTTTACTGCACTTCCGCTCATATTCTCTGTTTTCGATATGACTTTCCGCCCTCTCTAACAATTGTTTCATAGTGCAACTGCGAGGTTTTCCTCCTGTTCTACTTTTCAAACCTTTTTATTGTCCATATCAGTTTCAGCGCTGAATGACCTAGTAGGTCCCAGCGCCTGGCCTTCGGCCTAAATTATGTTCCATTCAATTCTAATTGCCGTACAACTTCCCAGCTCTTCGAAGTGTCTCGTACAGAGGTTTGTTACAGCGAGGTTCATTCTTAGCGATTCAAGTACAAAATGTTTTGATTGCTATTGCTTATATGATGTTGACTGGACGTCAGAGATCTGTTTGGGCCGTTGTAGATGACATCAGAGACTTATTTGCTTCCCAAGCCCATTTGCATGTTAATGTTAATGGTGTCAGTTTTCCAGTGAGCTTAGCATTTGTGTGGGAAGAAACGTTCAGTGATACATATAATTAGCTGCTGTGAAAGAAAACACTAATGAGTTTAGGACTATAATGAAAGAACGGTAGACTTCGTTACGTTTAACGTTATTGCCAAAAGTACCACGATACGTTTTCCTGTTTTTTTTATACCTTAATAATTTACTTTACTTCGTATTTAACCAAACTGGTTCTTATCATTTTTATAAATATAATTTAATTACCTATTTTTAGCCGCGTAGTACAGTCATTGTGTAAACACGGCACACCACATTCTGGAAATAACCGTAAAAATTCATTGGTTATTTGTTGTACTCTATCTCCTTGTGCTTTTATTTTCATTGTGCTTTTATTCTTTAGATAACTACTACAAGTTGAACAAAACCACCTCCGAAACTCGGTGATTAAACAGTGAGTAACACGACCATTTTTTAAGTATAGGCCGCCATCACCTGTGCGGTAAAAGGTTATAACATATTATCCTCTGACAGCTAATGGTAAAATTTGTTCCGCACCGTTTGTCACCTTCGAGGAACCGTGATGTTGCAGGATTTGTGGTCCTATTTTTTTTTTTTTTTAATCCTTTGCCATCAAGTGTTGCGACAGGGATCCTCCCTTCGAGGTATGACCGTATGGGTATTCCCTTTTCGAGATCATCTCTCTCTCTCTCTCTCTCTCTCTCTCTCTCTCTCTCTCTCTCTCTCTCTCTCTCTCTCTCTCTCTCTTTCCCCGGGGTAAGGAACAAAGGCATTCATCGACGTGACACATGAAGGGAGTAAGTTAAGTATATCTTAGTTTAACCAGACCACTGAGCTGATTAACAGCTCTCCTAGGGCTGGCCCGAACGATTAGATTTACTTTTACGTGGCTAAGAACCAATTGGTTACCTAGCAACTGGACCTACAGCTTATTGTGGAATCCGAACCACATCAGGATGACAGGATAACGAACTATATAATAATAACTGGGCATTGCCTCGACTTCGCCTGAATGAACTTTCGTTAATGTAACCTCTGAGATATTGTAATCTGATAGTTAGCATGAATGCATTCTGCCTTAGTTTCGTTGTTATGCCATGATTCATGCCCGTATACCAACAGACCGTACTTTGCTAATGTACAGTCTTGGAACTGCCATCAGTGCGCTTCAGGCGGTGCACTGTAGGCATTACTTATGGTTTCTTGCAGTGTCCCTATGGCCTATAGTTGCAACCCCTTTCATTCCTTATACCGTACCTCCGTTCATATTCTCTTTCTTCCATCTTACACTTTCCACCCTCTCCTAACAATTGTTTCATAGTGCAACTGCGAGGTTATCCTTCCTTTACACCTTTAAAACGTCCTGGGTAATGTCGTCAGTGCACCTCATGTGGTGCACTGTAGGCATTACTTAAGGTTCTTTGCAGCGTGCCTTCGGCTCCTAGCTGCGACCCCTTTCGTTCCGTTTACTCTACCTCCTTCCATATTCTCTTTCTTCCATCCACCCTCTCCTAACAATTGATTCAAATTGATTCACATTGCAACTGCGAGGTTTTCCTTCTGTTACAACTTTCAAACCTTTTACTTACTGTCACTTTCCGTTTCAGCGCTGAATGACCTCATAAGTCCCAGTGCATGGCCTTCGGCCTAAATTCTATATTCAATCAATCAATCAAAACGCCCTTTACTCTCAATTTCCTTTTCAGAACGGGATGACCTCATTGGTCGTAGCGGATGCCCTTTGGCCTAAATTTTATATTCCAATTCCAATCTTACTTCCGTATGCATTTTCAGTCTAAATAGCAATAAGGACTATTTAATAAACGATGCAATCTGGTCATGTTTACATATGATTGCGACGAGGGTCTCAATGACTTTTCTTCCTAGTCTGCTGCACCTAGTCACACTCTAGGACGCAAATGGCGTCTTAGCAGCCGGCGTTAAGCCCTGTCCACACTGGCGGGAACTGTTCCCATAACCCGTTCCACTATACTGACCGGCTGAGTATGGAGCCAGAAGGATGCGATTGTCTGGTCACACTGCTTCAGGAGCGAGAGAAAATATAAAAAGCTACGAGTGCCCGGTGGGCATGCCCGCTAGTGTGGACAGGCCCTTAGACGTGTCGTCTACGGTAGCGACAACAGCCGTGAAGTTGGATACACGATTACGCAGAGTGTTATTACGACGATTCTAGAGAAGGCGATTCCGTTGGTGTGGAAATAACGTGAATGCTAGTTATTATACACCTGGCAGCCCATCGTGTCTGAATGGTGCATGGTCCGGGACCACCGAAAGAGATGTTTCTCGGTGGTCTTGCTTGGTCCAGGTTCTCTACCGGGCATTAGCTTAATTATATTGTTTTACTACTGGAAAAATCTATGTGTATGTCTCGTATAATTTGAGAATTGCAATTTTAATGTTGGAGAAACAGCAGTAATTTGTCTAAATTTCTCTTAGAACGTAAAAGAGTTATAAGAGCATACAACGGGAACGAAGGCGTTAGCAGTTCGTTTTTCGAATAAAAATAATAAAAATAAGTTACATTCCAGTAAAATAATATAAAACCCGATAATTAAAAAGCGCCGAGAACCGGAAGGGCCATTAATTAAGGTGAATATGTCTTGCTGGAAACAGGCCTTTGGAAAGTTGCCAGAGAAGTTAGTCACGACATTGTTGGAAGTTAACGGACAAAATTATGTGCGGGAGAAATAAATTTTTTGCCTCATATCGGGATCGAGCTCAGGAATCACTCTCTGTACCCCGTGGGAAGGTCGAGCCGCCAGTGCACCTCACGCTCTGCACTGTAGGAATTACTAGAAGTTCTTTGCGGCGTCCCTTCGGCCCCTAGCTGCAACCCCCTTTCATTCCTTTCACTCGACTTCCGTTCATATTTTCCTTTTTCAGTCTTACTTTCCACCCTCTCCTGACAATAGTTTCATAGTGCAACTGCGAGGCTTTCCTGGGCTGAATGACCTCGTAAATCCCAGCGCATGGCCGTTGGCCAGAATTCTGTATTCCATTCCATTCCACTGTTTCGTGGTTAAGGGCGTCATGTACCGGGTAACCTCCGTTATGGTGGGGTGGGGGTTGGGAGAACCTTATACATGAGAGGCGGGGGAGAGAACCTTGTACATTAGTGTCGTAAGTGTGAACGAAAATGTACACCTGGTGAGGTCTACGAGAACAACATGCGTAAGCAGTCGGACTCGATTAACTTTCAGTCAAATTATCTCTTAGGGAGTCAGTAGCCCAAGCTAAAGAATCTGGTAAAATGCCCTTGCCAGAACGTGGTCGTTCTTTGTATTTCAGTAATAATGATCGTAATAATAAAAATTTCTGGAGTACGACACCGGAAAATAGAAATAATAAATAATCTCAATAGCCATAAACATCAGTATTCTGGTGCCTTGTCGTATGATCAATTACTCATCAGAATCAACAAACAGTCTTGAGTCATAACAGCAAGTGACGTCATTGCACTTGCGGGTAATTCTTGGTATTTAGTTTAAAATTAACTCTTGATATTACCATTGCCATGAAAAGGGAATAACACGATTTCCAACTGAACCAACATTTTTCGCTACTAATTGGATTTTTTTTAAATTACTTGGGCAGATATAGCAATAATTAGCGCCAGGATTCTCCGGTTCATAGGTAGGCCTATATACATCGCTGTTCAGCCATGTTTGTAGTCCCAGTTACAGATTGCAATATATTTGCACACTTCACCGTAAGTACATTTCTGATAGGGAAGAAATATCTTTACAGTAGATAACTAAGGCGAAGTATAAGGTAAAAAATAGCGTAGAATTGGATTGATACGTGATGTATTCAACGAGGACAATTCTTATAAAAAATGCTGAACTATTGAGAGTCAGTGATATTCCGATAAGTCCTTACATTTGTTGTAGTTTATTGCGAGGTCAAAGCAATTTCCAGTAACAACAAGAAACTAATTCAATCTCACAGACAGATAAAGCATGAAGATAGACAATTTTTTAAAGATAGATAATTTTTCAAAGGCAATCTTTTAAAGACAGATAATTTTTAAAGATAGATAATTTTTTAAACAGAATTTTTTCATCTAGCAGAAGCATCGCACAAGTGCATTTGTGATAGTGCCGCATAACGAAGAGAAGACTTCCCAAGCAAGCGAATAAAAAACAGGCTGAAGTCATCAACAGTGATTCATCGTCCACGACACCAGAGACTCTTCAGGATGAATACCAAGAGCCTCTGCAGGACGAGGCTGCGATCACCACACGTGAGTCTTATGCACAGCAACGACGCCTACTTCGTGGGAGTCTCTCCCCCCTTCGTAGCCGAAGACTTCGTTGCTGTCACGACCTCCGACACCAACGGCGAGGCCAACGCCGCTGACTTGGGGCACAGCGACGCTGTGAACCACCGGCACAGCAGCCGAGGCAACTGGCACAGCAACAGATGCGTGAGCGACGGGGACACTCACCGCATGCACAAAACCAGTAGAGGCTCCAGTGCCCACCACTCCGTAGGGCTTGGCAGCACTCAGATGGACTTGGCAGATGGCGATGAGGCCGAAAATCAACACGGTTTTGCTCTTCTGCATCATCTGTGGGTCGGAAAAAGTGTTGTTTTGCATAAAAATTTGTGCAGATGTGTTCATCATCATATATGTGCAATGTACTGACATACATCAGCTTTCATTTGCTCATGAAGCTGGAAGAACATCTGCGTGCGCTTCAGTAATATATATAATATAATCTAACTGTGTTCTGTAAAGTTAAACAGGCTCATTAAAACACTATTTACAAGGCAAAACTATACATTGTGCTTACCGAACTTCTGTCATCTTGACCACTGGCGAATGTGATCAGGATTACAGAAGTCTGTAAATCGAGATATATGATGTTGCCTCGTAAATAGTGTATTTACAAGAAAAAAATCATATATTTCGAGTACCAAACTTCTGTAGCCCTGAGCATTGGTAAATGTGATCAGGATTACAGAAGTTTGTTAATCGAAATATACGGGGCCTTTTGACTTCATACGTAAGATATGTAAGTATGTACTGAATGATCATTTAGAAGTACATTGACCCATTTTTCAGATCAAATGTATCTTCGGCAAGAATTAAAGAGGAGCAAATTTACAAGTGTCCTGTAAGACCTACCTTATTGGTTATTCAGAAAAGGTTATGCTTGAACACTGGTCTGCGCTCGAGTGTGGTGGTTGAATCCTCAGAATCACGGTTATATACCTTCCTGGGCTCACCTCATTCGCGTGGGCAATATCTCTTCCTCGCCTCCTCCCTCCTGGATGATTAGGAACAGGATCCTTCTGCCTAGAAGGGAAGGATCTCTTGCGCAATTATCCCCCTGTGGAGAAAAAAATCACAGAAGAAGCATGTTCAAAAATAAAATTTACGTTTCGTCATGTCGTCCTCGCACGTAAAGGAAACAAAGGAAAGGCTGGACATCGTACGGGACTGGAAAATTGTCGGACTTCAGACGTTACACGATTTTCAAAAGTTACTGAAATTCTTTTGAAAGTTTATTTATCTTATATTATTTTGAGGAAATCGAGTTAACGGCCTTTTCGTCATTTAGAGGACATTAATAACCAGTCGATTTTTAAGATGTTATGAATTTTCAGAAATTAATCGTAATTTTTCTAATGTTTTCAGGAATATAAAAGTAGTATTTTTAAAATTTCGCTAAAGATAAGTGTTAGTATTTTTATAATTTCACGAAAGTTAAAAACGATTCGTGTTTCCATAATTTCGCAAGATTTAAAAAGTAGTCGCATTATTATAACTAAGCAAAAGCTAAAAAGTAGTTGTATTTTTACAATTTCACAAGAGTTAAAAGTAGTTGTATTTTTATAATTTCGCAAAAGTTTAAAAGTACTCGTATTTTCAGAATTTTGAAAAGTTAAAAAGTACTCTTATTTTTATTTCACAAAAGTTAAAAAGCAGTTGCATTTTTATAATTTCGCAAAATTAAAAAAAAATTATTTTTATAATTTAGCAGAAGTTAAAAAGTTGTAGTTTTTTAACATTTCGCAAAATTTAAAAGAAGTCTTATTTTTATAATGTCGCAAAATGTTAAAAAAGTAGTCGTATTGTATAATTTCATCAAAGTTAAGTAGTAGTTGTATTTTCATAATTTTGAAAGTTAGTAGTCGTATTTTTTATGATTTAGCAAAATTTAGAAAGTAGTGATAATTTAGCAAATGCTAAAAGTATTCGTATTTTTATAATTCCGCAAAAGTTAATAAGTAGTCGAATTTTTTAATTTCGCAGAAGTTAAAAGTATTCGTATTCTTATTATTTCACAAAAGTTAAAAAATAGCCGTATCTTTATAATTTCGTAAAAGTTAAAAAAGTAGTCGTATTTTTATGATTTCCCAAAAGTTAAAAAGTAGTCGTATTTTTATGATTTCCCAAAAGTTAAAAAGTAGTCGTATTTTTATGATTTCCCAAAAGTTAAAAAGTAGTCGTATTTTTATTATTTCCCAAAAGTTAAAAAAAGTCGTATTTTTATAATTTCCCAAAAGTTAAAAAGCAGTAGTATTTTTATAATTTCGCAAAGTTAAAAAGTAGTCGTATTTTCATAATTTCACAAGGGTTAAAAAGCAGTTGTAGTTTTATAATTTCGCAAAAATTAAAAAGTAGTTGTAGCTTTATAATTTGGCAAAAATTAAAAGCAGTCGTATTTTCATAATTACACAGAAAAGAAAAAAGTATCCGTATTTTAATAATTCTGCAAAATTAAAAAAAGTATTTTTATAATTTTGCAAAATTAAAAAGTCGTACTTTTTATAATTTTGCAAAATTAATAAGTCGTATTTTTATAATTTTGCAAAATTTAATAAGTCGTATTTTTATAATTTTGCAAAATGTAAAAAGTCGTATTTTTTATAGTTTTGCAAAATGTAATAAGTCGTATTTTTTATAAATTTGCAAAATTTAAAAAGCAGTCGTATTTTCATAACTTTGCAAATGTTGAACCGTACTTGTATCCCCATTTTTATTATTTTGTAAAATTTAAAAACTTGTATTTTTGTAATTTCGCAAAAGATAAAAAGTAGTCGTATTTTCATAATTTCATAAAAGTTAAAAAGTAGTCGTATTTTCATAATTTCATAAAAGCTAAAAAGCAGTCGCATTTTTATAATTTCGTGAAAGTAAAAAATAACTGTGTTTTATAGCTGCGTGAATTTTTTAATTAATAGTATTTTTATAAACCATTAAATCTTTTGCAAGCTGAAAACTATTCTTTTTATTTACTGAATTTTCTTGAAGTGGTACTTTTTTTTTTATCATTTATCGAAGGATCGCTTATTAACATATTAAGCACCTCAGCATTTTTTTTCTTCTACACTGAATATTATCGCTGTTTGAACAAATATGAATTCGGGGATTGTTTATAGAATTGAAATCCGTTACCAGGAAAACCCTTCCCAAAATATGCGTGTAATAGAAGAAAACTTTTTGCTGGATATGAGTTGTAACCAATTCTACCAGTATCTTATTATTCGTGAGTTATTTCGTTAATCGTAATCCACGAGGTCCCTTTGGTATATGAATGAATATGATACGTGAAGGTAATCAGAAAATATTTATCAATTCTTGAAAACTCATGGCAATTTTGAAAACGTTTGTCGAAATGTTGACAATTTTTTGTCAAAGTTTTGACATTTGTTAAAGTTCTGAAAAGATCTGTAAAGTCTATGTAAAAATTTGTTATTGTTTTTTTTAAGTTCAGAGTCCGTTGGGGTGGGTAGCGTAATGTCTTTATGCTGCCTAGGCCGGAGTGGTGCTATAAAGAGAGAGAGAGAGAGAGAGAGAGAGAGAGAGAGAGAGAGAGAGAGAGAGAGAGAGAGAAAACGGGGCTCGAGTCTCAAGGAAGGAACAAAAGATAACGAAACAGAAAAAATCCAAATAAAAGTGTTCGTTGAACAGTTATCGCACAGAAAGCTGTGAAACTAAAAGTTCGACCATTAATTTCATGATTAACACTATCAATCAAATATAGTTTCATAGGAGATTAAAGAACTCGTAATTTCTTGTCATCAAGTAAATAGAGCCTAATAAATAGTCAATTTCCATCTCCTGGAAAGTCTTTGTACTCTGCATTTCGAAAATCCACATGACTGTAATAAGACAGCCAGTGACAGAATGCCCTTGGCTGGTGGCGGGGGTGGGAGTGGGGGGGGGGGGCTGCTGGTGAAGGCCGGTAGGGGGAGGAATTTGGTACAGGATGCAATGGAAATTAAAGAGGCGTGAGAGTCCAGTGGACTGAACGACTGAGTTACTGTTCAAAAGACAGTAATATCCAGGACTTTTAACGACAAGGATGTTCCAAAGCATTTGTAATTCATGGCGCCTGTATAGCTTGTGTTGGCAGGCGCTCAACACATCTTTGACGAGTTTTTACAAACTCGTCACTTTAGTGACACTACCCTTTTTTTCGCTGCTGGAGACACCCTTACCCCACGCCTAATGCACTCGTTATAGTACAAAATGTTGAAGATAAAGTTTATGTCCTAATTCCTTCATCAATTCTCGGCCTCAAGAATTTTGCAAGTGGTTTCGTGCTGACGCCGCTACACCTTTCGTGAGCATAGATTGGTTAATGATCTGCTTTCCAATGATTTATTCTCCTGTATGCGTCTCTTCGTCTTACTTGCGTCTTTGTGAAGTTCCAAGTGTATTTTTTTGATTTCATATATTCTCTTGTATAGGTGTTTTATCATTTTTCTAGTTGCCTAGTATACTGTATATATACATTTTAAAACCGAATTGTCATCATCCAGTCATTTTTAGTGCAGTAATACTTAACCAATCAATGAGTAACCTTCTCGAGTACAGTGAACAGGCAAGTTTTTCTCTTGTTAATCAAAGAAGTGACGTAGGTACAGTGCCTAGTAGTTAGACGACTGTGAAGTATACAATTAGGGTTAAAAAGGTAAGGGGTAAACAACTTCCTCCCCAAAGACTTTCCGACACCTGAAATTTACATCGTCTGTCCACCTTTTATATATATATATATATATATATATATATATATATTTTATATATATATATATATATATATATATATATATATACCTATATATATATATATATATATATATATATATATATATATATATATATATATATATATATATATAAAATGAAGGAGTCGTCTCCTTCATTCAAAGGTTAATATAAAGTATCTGGAAATATATCACTTCCAGCGTACATGTCTCTTCAGAATGACGATTCTTTGTAATTTTGCAATAGCATATTGCTTATATGAGAGATATATAATGTTGCTATACATTTTTTGTTTGATATTCTATAAGAGTTGTACTCTAAGTTCATTACCTGTGGACTATCTGTGTTACACACAGTAAAAATAATCTTGTCTAGACACATTGCATTTTATCCAGTAGGATAGGTGGAAAATACCAAATGCACTTAGCCTACATCGAAAGAATGGCAGACCAAATTATGAATTACTGAAATTTATGAAATGTCCATTATTCCTCATTTATAAGTGTAACAGGGACAATCTCCTGTCAATGAAAACCACATCCACACTCCCCTTCATCCAGCCCGGGTTCAGTCTCCGTCACCGCTGGCCCGTATAAACTACGTATTCTTTTAAAATTAGGATTAAGAAAAGTAATGAGATCCTTGTTGCAGTAACAGTTGCTTTTTATTGAAAACTTGTTTGCAGTAGCAATAGTTCCCAAGAAGGAACTTGCGACATACAGAGCAGAAATGAAGAAAAATAAAGGAACCTTTTTTTAGCTAGTTCCCCATTTACTATTTTAATTATTCCCGTTTTCCCAGAATACTCAAGAGAAAAAAAGAAAATGTGAAATATTTGACCTTATAGTATGATTTTATGACAGAAATACGTGAAAACATCTCATGAAAAATAAAAATGGTAGGAATTCTTTGCATGATTAACAGGCTGACATAAAGCACACATTAATATGATCACCCAAAGCAAATGGGAGTTAGACTAAAATCATGGAAACCTCCGGCATGTCCAAAGGAACAGAAACAGTCGCCAGGAATCTGCTTTCTTCTGAGGCAAAGGCGCTACGGCGTTTACCAGACGTGGGCCTTCTTGTAAGTAACAACACCAACTTCGTGGGAAAGGTCTTCATGCCCTTTGTCGTGGCCGAAGTCTTCTCTGCTCTCCGAGCCTCCAACACCGACTACTTGATGAGTGACCTCGACGGCACTAGCCTGAGGAACACCAACGCCAACGCCAACGCTGTGCACCACCGGCACAGCAGCTGCAGAGGCGACGGGCACAGCGGCGTGGGAGACAGCAGGAACTGAAAGGACAGCAGGTGACGCAGGCACGGAGACGACAGCGGCGTGGGAGACCGGGACAGAAACGGCGGAATGGGCGACGGGAACTGCAACTGCCGAGTGGGAGACTGGAACAGCGACAGCTGAATGCAGTGAAGGAACGGCAACTGCTGCTGACGATGATAGCGCTGGGACGCTGACAGCGTGAACAGCACCGACGGAGCCCCTGCTGCCCGGTCCGTAGGGCATGGCTGAGATCAAACATGCCTGGCAGCAGAGGGCGATTAGGCCGAAAGCCAGTGGGATGTTATTCCGATTCGCCATCTGCAAATGTATGAATTAATTTCATTAAGAACATGACAATGTATGCGATTCCACATACGGATTTATGAAAAAAGGAAAAGAAAAAAAAACATGGAATCAGTCATTTTGAAAACACTTTACAGAACTCTATGACTATAAATGTGGCCCTTCATACTGATGTATAAGTATAAATATGTCATGTAAGATATCTACACGGACAATTCACCAACTGTAATACACCATACACAAACATATGCACATATATGGTAAAACACAGAGTGTATGTTTGTGTGTTTTTTGAATGTTTTTACGTAAATTTCTATGTATATCTCAAAATGATTGAAAAATGATATCGGTCTGAACAGGCTCCCTACAAACAAAAACTCACGTCTTAAGTAATCTAATGGAGTGGCCGAGCGTCAGAGAGAAACAAAATGTACTTGTACATGTTCTGTACAAATACATGCAAATTTCTACGTATTGTACATATGAGCCTCGGGAACAATGCATTCCCTAATCTCTTCTAAAGCTCCGTACAGTAAGCCAGTCCGCAATACTATAGTTTGTCGTAGTACAAAATGTGTGTGCGTGAGTGTGCGTGTGTGTATGTATGTATGTATATATGTATATATATATATATATATATATATATATATATATATATATATATATATATATATATATATATATATATATGTATATATGTATGTGTATGTATATGTATTGTCCCTCCCTCGTTTATTAACATTTTTCTAATAAAAGATTGGCCTGCAGGTTCTTGACCATTTGGCCTTGTTCCATAAGAACGAATGTTAAATAAAAATGACAGCGAGGATGACTAAATACCATTTTTTCTAGTGTAAAAAAATTTTTTAATTAAAATACACTTAAATCCTTAAGCTTTATTGAACTACTATACCAGAGAGGACAGCAGTCCACTTAAAGCTTAAGGATTGATTGTCAGTGTATTTTTAACAATAGACAAAGTTGTACACCCAAGGAAAGGGTTTTATTTTATCCTGTCTTCAGCAAACGTGATTGCTCTTCATAGTCTTCAATAATAATAATAATAATAATAATAATAATAATAATAATAATAATAATAATAATAATAATAATAATAATAATACCTTGCTGACTTCTCCTGAGAAGGTGTATAGGGTCACTGGAAGGCCTGGTCACGAATGAGGATTCTAGAGTAAGATGCTCTGCTTTTATACAAGGTAGACCTTGGCCTCGCCCATGCCCTGGGTACGTCATCCTCGACATTCCTTTCGCGGGGCCGCGTAAAGCAGCAGGATCCTCATCCCTGGAAGGGGAAAATGGGTGACGTAAACTGCACTTCAAGAAAAGATAATCCATCTGTACTAAGGGGGGTGGTTAAGATTTAGACATGACCTTGATCGTAGGGCGAGTCACGAAAAAAAGGCGAATGGCAAGATTTCTTTTTTCCGTTGCAGGATGAGGGACTTTCGTAGACGATGGTCGTGCGTGTGTATCTCACTCCGATCGGTTATTCGAACAGCAAGGAACGCCAGGCAAAGGTATCAGAGATTGACACGGTCTTATTATTACAGGGTCGTGTTTAGATTCGTGTATGTTGGGGGGCTAAAGGAAAAATAGACTTCCTGCATAATATTTTCGAGATATCAAATCTTCTTCTGTCACTTTTGTTACGATAAAGAATGTTTTTAGGCAAAGAATATCTGTTTTCTGCTCTCTTGGAAAACGCTGGCTGAGTAAGAAAATAATTTGACTTTGAGAAAAAAAATAAAAATTAGGATTCCTAAGATTATTTCTGCCCGAAAAAGTGGCTCACAAGCCAATAACATCTAACAGATACACGTTAAATAAGAAATATCTATAGAGAATGAATGCTAATTATAATGACGTGGACAAACCGTAATCAAATTATTCAATACTTTGGATTTTTCTTTGCATAAATGACAATAATTTCGACCTAATCATAATTTACTTTTGCATGATTGTACTCGCGTTACTACATAATCGCGAAGCTTCTGTCTGACTCGTGATTATATAACGTCAATTATTTCATTTTTGCATTTATTGCTCGGGCGTTCTCGTTCATATTTTCTTGTATTTTGAAATGACTTGTATTAGTAAACACCATGGTGTCAACATTCAATATATATTACATACCAACATGACCTTTTATTTTTTGAAGGATACTCACCAAATGAAACACATTTTCCACAGTGATAAGGCATTTCAACAATTTATTCAATTTGCAACCGGGTGATACTGAAGATTTAAAGTGTAAGAACATTTTGATATAATGATGTGCTGCCAATATTCACGGTCTTATCTCGAGCTACTCATTGGTACCTCCGTCAACTAGTGTATTTGTTTGTGCTTGAAGAAGAAGAAAAAGAAGAATGTTTGTGCTTGAAGAAGAAGAAGAAGAGGAGGAGGAGGAGAAGATATACCCCACACCGAAACCTCTTGTTTGTCATGTAACGTTAATCAAAGCTTTGCCTTATGAAACTCCACGACATCTTATAGCACATTGGCGCGAAAATTTCTTCCAGTTAACTAATACCCTCGACAAAATGAAAGCCACATATATGTGACGTCACGTCATCCAAAATTCGTGACTACGTTTTCAACAGCATGGAGATAATCCAGGTTACATGGTACACACAAAGTTTGGCGGCTGGATGATAAGATAGCCGAATATGTCCTTGAGTGACCGACAGCCGTTTGATGAGGTTTATTGGCAAGGCCAGGGAATGCCTTTGATAAGAAAAAGCACGCGTTAGACGAATACTTGATCCATCATTTGTCGGTTTTTGTGGTTGGTTGCCTTTGAGGTAATTTCGTATACCTTTTCTGTTTTATTATTATTATTATTATTATTATTATTATTATTATTATTATTATTATTATTATTATTATTATATATGTAAATATATGTATATATATTATATATATATATATATATATATATATATATATATATATACATATATATATATATATATATATACATCAAACAGGAAGGCAGACACGTATACTCTTGATTAGTCATTTGATTACATGTTTATTCCCAACGTTTCATAATCCATGATTACATCATCAGGGGTTCTGGAATTAAAAAGCTAAAGACATTGCCAATAAAAATTACAGAAAAAAACACAAAGGCAAAGTCATAACATAAAAAACAACAAACGACTTAAAAGGGAAATTTTACACCGAGGAACAGGCAAAACACTGAGAAATGAAAGACAAGAAAGAAAAACATATTTTTGAAAATCTGTATTTTAAAACACCAAAAATTTAAAATCGCATTGAGAAAATAAGTAAATTTATAAATAAAAAATGAGTAAGGGTATGGAGCCAACCTGTCTGTACGACACAAATTACAGAAAATGAGGTCTTCGAAAGAAAAACGAAAAACAAAAACATAATTATTACGACAGGTGTACTGGAACAGCCGAAGTCTGAGTGCGCAATTTCGGAACAAGCTGTTTTATCATCAAAGACTCGAGTATTGGTAGTTCCAGTTGGCTTGAAGTTCGTCCAGTTATGCAGAAATCTTTGCTTTCAATGGGAGTTTATAAAAAAAATTTCGTATGGCTTCTTATGTTGGAGTGTTCGGGGTTGGAAATTTTCACCCCCGTACGAAAACTTACCCCCTATGAGAATCAATTCTACTTTTAGAAGTCTCCGAGTGGATCCCACATAAATCCCCGAGTTACACTTGGGCCAATAATACTTATACACCACTCCGGAGGACATCGTAGCACAAAGCTAATCCTTAAATTTGAAAATAAAACCAATCGCTAGGGGGTTGACAGGAATAAGTTTAACATGCAAAGCACCAACATGTTTCTGAATTATGCTCGTAAATTTTGTTCTAAAATGGACATCATGACAGTATGGAAACTTGGCATAAAAGTGTAGTTTGGGTACCGTAAGAGTATAGCGCTCAGTGAAAAACCTCTTGTTTAGTATTTTATTGAGGCTATTAAAAACTATCTTTGAAGGAAAACAATTGTGTTTAAAATATTCTAAAAGAAAGGTAACTTCACCGTGAAAAGCTTTGCAACTAGAGGTGAGGGAAAGGGACCAGTGAAAGAGAGTCGCAACAGATTTAATCTTAAAATTATAAAAGCAACAACTGTAAAAATTGGCACCTAATCCTGTAAAAGTCATTTTTCTAAAAATCGTGGTAGTAAAATGACTGTTATGTCTGGCTACCAAATCGTCAAGAAACGGCAGTCGATTGTCCTCTTCCCTTGCAAGAATAAACTAGAGGTCGGGGTGGCAGGAGTTAGCAAATTCCAAAAAGGAATCCGAGTCATGCCCTCTTCTGAAGAGGGCAAAGGTGTCGTCAACATACCGTACATAAAACAGAGGATGGTGACGGAGAAGGGCATTCGTCCAGCATGGGCTCCTCCAGAGAGCACATAAAGAGATTGGAGAACGTAGGTCCCAGGGGCGAGCCATTATTAAAAACAGAAGCTGTGCCCAGCACAGCTAGTTCCAACAAGGTTTTAAATAACAGAATCAGGCTGAATAAAAAGCTTATTTAAAATAATTTCAATCGTCTCACTCACAGTACATTTGTAAAAAGTGACTCGACATCCAGACTGGTCATATAGAGATCAGAGTCCTGAGCCACGATCATATCTTTAAACTGACAGGAGTTGTTAATGGTGCAATTATTCCTGGTTAATGGCTCAAGGAGAGGAACAAGATACTTTGTAGTTTGTAGTTAGGAGTGTTAAAAGATGCAAGTATAGGGTGTAAAGTAAAGTTGGGTTTGTGTATCTTGGGTAATCCATATATATATATATGTGTGTGTGTACAGTATATATATATATATTATATAAATATATATATACACACAATATATATATATATATATATATATATATATATATATATATATATATATATATATATATTTATGGAACTACTGTATTTTATATAAATACACACACATTTCAGAAATAACCTGTTTGCAACTATTTTCCAAGAACTTTTATTTCCAACTTCTTTTTTTTTTTGCCTAAAATTCCTCGTCATTAACAATTTGTTTTCAAGTGATTTTTAAATCATGTGTAAAATGTGTATAACCGACAAATTTACTATCCTGACTTCCATCGCAAACGCCTATATTACCCTAAAATTGAAGGAGGTCGCCCCCACGAAAAAAAATGCAGAAAGTCACAGACGTCATTTTTACAAAAAGTTAAGTAACTGTGACTTTATACAAAGCTATAAAGTCTGCAGCAACGACCCATTTCATTTCACGGTTTCACAGTTCTGAGTACGACACCATTTAAGTGGAATTTTGATTCGGCGGGCAATGACCTTGCAAGTTAAACTGTAACAGGATTTTCGTGAAAATTTGCGCCTGTGGACCTATTTTCAACTGGCTAGGCGTAGCCATTTGGTAGGAGATGGACGCACTGCCACACAGACACTCAAATATTTACCTTGCATAGTTCCTTTTGTGAAGCCAAAGTCATAAGTGACATCAGAATCATGAAAAGCGCCTGAGCAGGAAACTTGCGACACTTTTTGCTCACCTTCATGTGATTCAGTATGACCACTTTTTGTCCCTCTTTCTGAGATTCGCTAGAAATGCTTTTATGCAATTTATGTTGTTGTCAAGCGCCTTTTCCAGTACAGGAATCCCCGTTCTCTTCTCAGCTGGTGTCCCACAAGGAGTTGTTCTGTGCCCTTCCTTTTTTCCCCCTTCTTCATTAACAAATTATTTTTCTTTTTAACACCCCCTTTCCCACTCAAAACGCAGATAATTGTACTCTTCGTAAATCATTCCATATCCTATATATTGTAGGGGGGGGGGGCCACACTCAAGGAGCAACAGGTTTTAGCTATTTCCCATTATACATCTTCAGCGTGTGGAATGCTCTGCCTTCCTTAATGTTCCATGAATTATTTAACCTTTTCTCCTGCAACAGGCAGGTCTTTCCTCTCGGAGTGATGACCATTAGCACGCACGCATACACACACATATATATACATATACATACATATATATATATATATATATATATATATATATGTATGTGTGTGTTTGTGTACTCATATACGTACACTTTGTGTTTCTTCGATCCGGGTCTGAACTATGCATGTGTAAATGCATGGTGAATTTTTCGGGACACGGACCGCAGTCCTGTCGTTCCTTCTTATCAATCTTTGGATTTCTTGACATGCAAGGCTGGTAACCAGTGAGTCACGTGAACTGTGTGTGGGTGTGTGTTAGTGTGGTTTGTGTATATGTAATTTTTCGATATTGCTTTGGGATAATTAGACTGCAGTGCGTATATCGAAGATTATACTTTATTTCACAAAACGCCAAACATGTTGTACTTTTCGCCAGAAGAGTCAGTACTTTTGTTAGTGGAAATTTTCTGTTTATTATCTTATAGACGAGCAAACGGAACAAGACACTGTTATCACAGAAGCTACTAAATGCGAATCACACTAAAATCATTCAGTGATCAAAACTAACTATTAAAGGTCATACATTTAGGAACTAAGACTAATGCCACAGATGCCGGAACGATTACCAGACTTGCTTCTTGTTGGCGCCAAAGGCAAAGAGCTTGACTTCATTCGATCCGTCGTAGCCAAACTCGCGGCTGTCGTCGCCCCCGAAGGCGAAACCGACGTGCGAAATGCCGACGCTTTGCGCTTGCGCCGGTGCAGGGGCGGCTGGTGCAGGGGCGGCTGGTGCAGGAGCAGCTGGAGCTGGAGCAGCTGGAGCAGATACAGCAGAAGAACGCGCGACGGGGACGGGGACGGCGACGGCTGAAGCCACGATGGGCAGACTGAAGGTTCCCACTGAGCCGAAGAAATTTTCGTGGCTGTCCGACCCCCAGGGCTTGGCGCAGGTCATGAAGACCTGGGAGACACTCAGGAGGGCAAGAGTCAACACAGTTTTGGTCATCATCTGCAAAATAGAAATTCTACGATTAAAAAAAATAATATAATTTTGTATATTTGTTTATTTGTTTAAGTGCTGTTCAGTTATTTCAACTAGTTTTCCACTCTCTTGTCTGTCATGCAGGGGTTCTTTTTTGATTCAAAACATGATCTTCAGATCAAGAGTCCGTGCTGGGTCATGGTCAGCTTAGCGAAACGACAGCAGGAAACGGGCTCACCAAATTAATGAGATTTTCATAATTTTTGTTAACAGTATGTGCACTCTACTATTGTAGCTACTACTGATAATCAAAATCTATTGATTTCCATATATCATATACAGTATATATATATATATATATATATATATATATATATATATATATATATATATATATATATATATATATATATATATATATATATATATATATATATATATATTACTGTATATAAATATATGTATGTATATAAAATGTTTGTGTGTGTGTGTGTGTGTGTGAGAGAGAGAGAGAGAGAGAGAGAGAGAAGAGAGTTTAATGTTTATCTGTAGATAAATTTCGTCCCTCCGGAGGTGCATAAATACCTCGTTTTTTGTTGAATCCTGGGGCGCGCAGAGTTATGGATTACGCGTAAAAAACGAATACATGTCATATCTCCCAATCATACTGAGAAGCAATTTAGCAATTACAAGAAAATTGAAGACAAATGAAATCTCGTAAATTGCAAGAGCCGTTCTACAGTCAACGTTTTCATCAGTCAGTTTCGACATTAGGTAGTAGCAGTATTACTAGCGTGCCATACCGTGAAAAATGACGGTAAGACAAATATTAAGAGGAGGGTTTTAAACGATGTTAAGTTTTTCTGATCATTTTTCCAACCACAAAGGAATCTATCACTCGCGTTAATGTGGTCGAAGCTGATGAGTTAAAAGATGAGAAAAAAGTGGTTTTGAGTCTTATTTCATTTGAAAAGCTTTGTTCTACAGCTATAGGAGCACTTTAATGTGCTAATACAGTTTTTGCATTAAGAACAATAATTTCTTATTGCTGATTCAGCAATAACAAGATATGATATATTCTGACCACCAGAAAGCAGTAGAAAAAAATGTTATTTTCAATATTATTGTAATTATCTCTTTTCTGTCTTTTATATATATATATATATATATATTTATATATATATATATATAAATATATATATATATATATATATATATATATATATATATATATATATATATATATATATATATATATACGAAACATAATCGACATAGACTGATAGAGGAGGTTACCTTGTACTGAAATGCTTTGTATTTAACATAAACCCTTGCTGAGGTCCAGAAGTAAAAATTTAAAACTATCACCATTTCCCTTTTTCGCGTCTACTTCAGACCCAGGCTAGAAAAACACATTTAGATGCCAAGTCCGTGGTCGATGTTGAGAGAACAACCGAACCTCTTCGAAAACAAAACCCGTTTTCGGAAGGGGTGGGTCGAAACACCCCACCCAAAGACCCCCACCCAAGTGAAATTGCAAAAGCCTTAAGTACCTTTGCGGCTCACCTTGGCGCTTGCTTGCTCGGACACAGAAGCGATCTTTTCAGTCCAGGAGTGCCGTTGAATATGAAAATATGGACGAAGAAGACCCTGTTTTATACCTGCTGCTTGCTCTTCTTTATTCATGGGTTTCGTCTCTCTCTCTCTCTCTCTCTCTCTCTCTCTCTCTCTCTCTCTCTCTCTCTCTCTCTCTCTCCTACGCAGGATGGAATCCTCTTTCATGATGTCCTCCTCTGGGTCCCGGAACAGGATGCTTCTTCATGTTGCCTGCCTGACCGGGCGTGAGAAAGCTTTGATGAAAATGGGGCAGCCAATATTTCATACGGACGAACCTTTACTTATTCATGCATGCAAACATGCATGCAATGCATCCATACATACATACATACATACATATTATATATATATATATACACATACGCACTTACATATACATATATATTATATATATATGTATAATATGTATGTATGTATGTATGTATGTATGTATGTATGTGTGTGTACATACGGTATAAATATTTATAATGCAGACTTTTTCCAATATCATCATTATAAATAATGATAATAAAATGGAATCTTCCATTTACAGGTAGACTGGGAATGTGTTTTGAAAGTCTATATTAAATCATTTTTGAAGAAATAGCCTATGGAATATAATGTTCACCAACCCTCCTGTACATGAGATTAAAGAAAGCATGCGTGCGTGCAAGTAATTACAAGATTTGATAGGTTATCATTCATTGCTTTTTGTGCCCTGATTATTAAGAAGATTGGTTTCAAACTGCGACCAAGTCTTTGCCTATAAATCCGCTGAAATAGATCTGAAATTAGTAATTTAGAAATACTCTTAAAACGGTTTAGAGCACTGATCAAATATTCTTGAAAGGACCTTAGAATATGTCCTGTGTGAGGGGTAACGGGTCACATTGAGGCCTGATGGAACTCTTTTCCCCAAGCTTTCCTCTCTCTCTCTCTCTCTCTCTCTCTCTCTCTCTCTCTCTCTCTGATATTGCAGGTATGGACATTTGTCTTAATTCATCTCCGCTACTAAACTAATATTCATCGTGTGATAATGTCTTTCTCTTTCTTCAACCTTCTGAAACAGATGATATTAATAAGACACCCTCAAGTCTCAATTTCCACTTCACAGAGGATAAAAAGACATATTCCTCCCGATAGGAATTAATTTCGTACCTTTTCCCTCAAGGACTAATAGCGATGATGCTTTTTTTTTTGCTTGCCTACTTTGTGCATGCTTCCGTTTGTGGTGTGTAATACGACTTGCACTGAAAACAAAGTATGAGGAATTGTTTAAGGAACACCAGGATTTACATCAACATCAGATTCTGTTGTGGTAAAGCTCCGTATATTTTATGTTTACACTTCGGTAAATTCCCTTTTTATTGTTTTGTCTGTAAACTTGTAGGTTTAATAATAGTGTGCGTTAACTCTCCTCCATCCCCGGTGATATATTTTCTTATATAAAGCAATTTAGATTTTATTCACAGTACCCTTAACACCTTTTGATGGCTGCTATTTTTTATTAGTTATCTTTTGGGAGAATTGGCCGTCTAACCTTTTGGATTCCTCACCACGTTTGCGTATACCGTAAGTTATGAATAAAAAAAAAGAATCCATGCAAGTCTTGAATTTTTTTGGTCTTCTACAGATCAAGTCAAAGTTAACGGACTCTGGCCTATAATTTGAGGTAAGGTACAGTTTTTATGTATTGTTTATATATATATGTATATATATATGTTTATTTATTTATTTATTTATTTATTTATTTATTTATTTATTTATTTATTTATTTTTTGCCAGACAGGTATACAAAAAGGTAGCTTTTACCTCCTACTATCTTTCTCATGCAAGCGTCCTCTTTGTTAAAGTGTCGTACCGTTTAAGATTCTTTCAAATAATATAATGTCCTTGCAGTCAGTGGACCTTGTTGAAGTTCACATACATTTACGTTGGTTTTGTTCTGAAACCTTTTAAATAAATTCTGAAATTCTTAAGAATTAAAGGAATTAACAATTCCATCCATTACCGTTGTCGTGACAGCTCAAAGTGAGAATTATGAATTTTCAGTTCGTAGTTATATCGACACGAATGAGTGCTACCGAATGAATAATATGCCTGTCCTCTTGTTACTAAATATGATTAATATAGAACTAGTTTTTATGCAGAGAACCCTCAACGATCTTGAATGATGGCCTTACCTTGCCACAGTTTATTTATAGAACTACTTTATTTTTTTATTCAGCCAGAGTCAATTTCGTGACGGGTTTTAGCAATATTCTTTCTGTGCGTTGTTACACGCATTGCACGATAATGCAGTCTGAATCAGTACTCTTTCAGACGTTCTGTACTTAACATAATTGCTTTTCTGCTGAATCCTAGTGATAAATTCATAGAAATTTTTACTGGGAATTTCCAAACCCTTGGTTTTCATTTATTTCCGTTCCAGAGACTATTTATTTATTGGAAATAGTTTCTATGGATGATTGTACATAAATTTTTCATAGTCATCTTTCCTTTATTGTTCGCTGAAATGGTTATTAATTCTACTATTAATGATTCTCAAATTCTGCATCACTTAAGATTTTCATCTCTTCTTCAAATGTTACTTTATTCGGAAAAATTACGTTTTAGTTCATAAAATGTGTTTTTGAGCTGAAAAAAAGGTAGAAAATTTGCATTAACTGTTTATTTACTAGAAAATAAGAGAATGTAACGTCAAGAAGTCTAGAGTTTTAACCAGTAACAGGTTTTTCAAAACTGTAAGAGTGGGATTCTATGATATCATAAAAAAGCATGCCAGTAAAAGATGATTACTGTGAGTATTCTGGTAAACAACGATGTGCTTCCTTTGAAATATAGGAAGTTTTTGAAATCTCACTAAGTAACAGATAGAAGAAAAAATTCAAATTGAGGATATGCAGATTAAAAGCACATCAAAATGGAAGAATCTAATTCGTCTTAAGCTTAAAAAAACTCTCTACCGATATTTACAGGAACTTGAGATGAAACCACGGTATTCACTGTATCTTAAAATGAGCTTGATTACGACATCCTGCGTTGAACTAGACTTTGTTTCAAAATGACTTCCGTTCGTGTACTTAGAAAATGGTCTCAGTAAAACGGGTGTTATCTCCTGTAATGATACTGTAACTCGCCGTAATGTTTACGTATTTTTGATGCCTCTTCGTCTCAGTGCTTCAAAGTGCCCCTGACTGGTCATGAAACAAAGGTGTCGTCATCTTCACTTGGTTTAGGTCAGTGGTTTCCAACCTTTTCTCATTCTCGCCCCCTTCATTGAATGGCACGTTCTCTGCGGCCCCCCCACTTCCTGAAATATTACAATCATTACAATTTTCATATTTGCAAAACGTTACTTTCGTCATCTTTTATAATTGTTTAATAATTAATTCCTTAATATAGAATTTGAAATAGTTTATATATTTAGACAACTAAATTTCATATTTATATCTGAAATATTTTCTCAGTATTTTGTAATAATGAATTCCATCATAATCAATAGTTTTCAGATATAATTATCCCCTTCATCAAGCATTTACGACCCCCTGGCAGCCCTTCGAGCACCCCCAGGGGGGCGCGCCCCACAGATTGGAAACCACTGGTTTAGGTGATTAAACTGGAGGTTTATCTCGTTCCCGTTATCCTAACTAACGTAGCATGGAGTGGGGATAAAGCGTAAATGAAAGGAACGCTCTCCTCCATTCAGACACTAGTTCGCTGATTGATCTGATTTTGTTACCTGGCGTTGAAAATCTTATGGTACCGTCTTAAGCGACCGCTCGCACTTCTGAACGTTGAAGAAGATACCCATACGGCTGTACCGAATAGAATTCTTGACTCTCCTTAAAGTTCCAGTAAAATCCTCGTGATGATTTGTTGTTTAGGCTCAAAGTGGCAAAAAAAAAAAAATCCTCTTCCAGAGTTCTTGTATGGATCTAGAAATATTTAGGCCAGTCATGACATCTTTGTCACGGAAACGTACTATTGATTTTGTAGTTTTTGTTTTAATCTTGTTAAGTATTTTACTTTTACTTTTCATTTATTTATTTATTTTTAGTTAAAATGATGTATATTCTGGTTGCCTTCAGTGTTGGATAACTGGCAGACGGTGCCTCTGGGGCATTTTTCAATTCCAGACAGACAGAAAGACAGTTTAAGCTTTGAAAATAAAAGTTCTTCATCAGAGACTGACTCCACGATCCGGTTTTCAATGTATAAGTAATTTTTTTACATGCTTTTATTTAACTTGACTTTCGAATCTGTCTGTCTGTTTGGGTCAAAACTTTTAACTCAATTTTCGACCTGTTCTCTTCGTCCAATGGACTTGAAATTTTGCATGGTTACTCAATCCCGGTGACAATACAACCTTACATGATCAGTAGGTCAGCAGTGACCTCTAGTGACCCTACAGGATTTGTAGGAAACTTCGGATTTTTCAAACCTTCTTTAGCTCGAGAGGATCTCACTTTCAATTTTTTTAGTTACAATCATAAATCGGTTACAATTTCTGTCAAAACTAAAAAGTATAAAATAAAAAAATATAATTTTGTTTAAAACACGCTTTTATTAAAATGCACTAAAAAGTAAAAATGATTTTTTGAGACAAACCAGGATTTCCTTACAACTAATCATGTCTACAAAAATAAAAGCGTTGGCGCCAAACATAGAAGGAAATGCTACAAGAAATAAAAAATAATAAATTACTTTTCTTGTAGCATTTTCTTCCATGCTTTTATTTTTGTAGACATGATTAATTGTAAGAAAATCCTGGTGTCTCAAAAAATATTACTTTTAAGTGCATTTTAATAAAAGTGTTTAAAAAAATTTATATTTTTGTATTCGAAGTGTAGTTGTTTTATAACACTCCTGACACGCGTTCATTACTTTCAACAATCTGTTTGTACTTGAGGATCAGGTATATTCTGGATATAGTTGAGGTCATGAAAAAGGACTAGATTTCATGCATCAAATTAACTTTTAAGTTCTTACGTATTTACTAAGTTCATCTACCTTCTGCCAGGTTTAAAAGAGGCCTGGGAAAAAAATCGAAGCAATTTCCAAACAAACGTTAATGTGAGTATTATCATCCGAGAGAGAGAGAGAGAGAGAGAGAGAGAGAGAGAGAGAGAGAGAATTGTAATAGTAAATAAATACAAATAGTAGGGAGCCTTTGTTCCTTTAACGCGTACGTTTCAGGCTCAAAAAATAAAATAAAAAACAAAAGTATTTCGGTCACACCCATTCTCATCGCAGAGTTGAAGCGAACCTCGTAATCGGTAGGTAAAGTCTCGGTGAATCACTGCCGTGCTACAGAGAGCGGAAATAGAACGTAAACATCGTAAGTGGTTGGTAAAAAAAAATTAATGAAGTTTCAAAAAAAACGTGACCTTTCCTTGATCTTGACGGCTAAGGTCGTCAGTGACCACTACCATCTGCAATAGATGGCGCTGCGATAGTAACCGAGCCTATAGTGCGCAAAAAGCGTGTATTATGATTATCGCTTCTCCTCAGTTTCCTTTCTGACGAATCTTTTTTATATACATTTATAACCAACGTATCCGTAGCATAACAGTTAAACATTTTGCAAATCATTTTTGCGATTCACAGTAATTCATTTAATGAAAATCCAAAATAATGTTCCACATAAATACATTACTTCCAGCTGGAACGTCGTACTCGTAAGTATAAGAAACTGCGTCTTGATCGCAAGGACTCGTTTAATCTCTGCGAATCGCAGTTATGAATGGGTGGCGTTTACCAGAGTGGTCAGTAAAACGCATGACAGCTGGGTTTTTGATAGTCTTTATCCATGGACGTACGTGACCACGATGGAACTGATAAGCTTAGACTATTTGAACTTTTGATGTAATATAGGCTTAATCTTCTTGCGTCTAGAGTTATGAATGGATGGTGCTGTCGTACGTACGACAGCAGATAAATAATTTTTTTTCTTTTTTGCCTGTGGCGAGGAGCAAAGCAGTTTGGAGGCTCTCTCATGCGTTGATTAATAAGTCTTAATACCCCGTGTAAATCTCTCTCTCTCTCTCTCTCTCTCTCTCTCTCTCTCTATATATATATATATATATATACATATATATATATATATATATATATATATATATAAATATACATATATATATATATATATATATATATATATATATACATATATGTGTATATATATATGTGTATATGTATATATATATATATATATATATATATATATATATATATATATATATATATATATATATATATATATATATATATATATAAAATATAAAGGCATGAAAGGAATAAAATTGAACCTAAAAGAAACATTGTGTTAGCTACAATAGAAATTGACATCTTTACATTTTAGATGCACAGGTCAATGCTTAAAATGCAATGAGAGTTTATTATTCTGCAACATATTCCACAATGGAAATACTCTTTCCTCTGTAAAGGTTAATATCTTTATTTTTTCCCGTTTGATCTTTAGACACTCATTATATCGACAAGGTTTGACCTCCTAACGGTTTACCTTAATCCTAAGATATGTGACCTTAATCCTAAGATGAGTGACCTTAACTTTACTTCTAAAGGTCACAGAAGTAACTTGGTGAGTGTTGTAAAAATCGTTGTAATTTGTGTTTATAAGAAAGAAGACGAGTGGAAGCATAGAAAGAGTTTGGCTGAAGGGTGATGAAAGTGTTTGAAAGAAAGGGCCATGGAAGCTCGAGTGTATGAATGGTAGACGAGTATAATGTCGTATATAGCGACCTAGGTCGATGTTTGGGTGACTTCTGTATGAATATACGAGTTGGTCATGAAGCTGTGATTCTGATTCATAGGGACTTTATACTATGTATTATTTGGCTTGTTTGTATGTACAGTAGTTCTTCGTTGGGAGAGTGGGTTCCGTTCTCAGCTAGCACTCTGCTGGCCGCGAGTTCGAATCTCCGACCGATCAATGAAGAATAATAGGAATTTATTTCTGGTGATAGAAATTCATTGCTCGCTATAATGTGGTTCGGATTCCACAGTAAGCTGTAGGTCCCGTTACTAGGTAACCAATTGGTTCTTAGCCACGTAAAATAAATCTAACCCTTCGGGCCAGCCCTAGGAGAGCTGTTAATCAGCTCAGTGATCTGGTTAAACTAAGATATACATAATAATCATGTATGTACAGTACATGTACGCTTGCTGAAAAGTGACGTGTCGCTGCCGTAGATTTTCACAAATCGCCAGTTCAGTTTAGCCAATTTGAACCAACCAGGTCATGATGGAAATCTCCACTAGCTGCTAGCTCAATAAATGTCCCGCGAATCTTGCTGGTTTTCACTGCTAATTAAAATCATCATCATTACTAGTAGCACTTGTAGCGGAAAACGCAGCGTTAACAGGAGGGAAAATGGCAGTTATAAACCAGTTTTCATATAAAGAGCAACTGTAATGTCATCAGCTGATTAAACACAGCCAGTACAGTATTCGCAAAGGTCAAAATGCAAGGCTTAGGCAGCGGTCTTCATGGTGAAGGAATATTTGACTTTGTTTAAACTTTTCTTCACACTGTAGTTCAGCAAGTTACCCTAAAGAGACAGGGATGCCCATTGGAAACCCTGCAAGGAATTAAACAGTACTGTGTATAGAAAGAAGGATACATTTTTTACAGTCGAGAAATGATGCAATGACTCCTTCCATTTGTCAGGAACTTTCGGGAAGAATTGCCTTTATGGTAATTCTTTTTTTTACCAGTCTCAGAGAAAAACTAATTCGATTAAAAACTCAGTGTTAGCAAGGGATCAGTTCATCTTGCGACAGTTAGTGTTACCTTTTAGCTAGACTTTCAACTTTCTTTTTCTTGCATAAGCTAACCTACACACAGTAATAAACTTCATGGAAGT